>NC_081185.1:5528327-5618929 GCF_029867415.1 Vicia villosa
TAGTCCATGTTTTTGGAGAAGGTAAAGAAATTTTAGAAATTGGATATGATTCTCCATGTTTTTCGAGAAGGGAAAGAAATTCCATAAATTGTATATAATAGTCCACGTTTTTGGAGAAGGGAAAGAAATTCAAGAAAATGCATATGATAGTCAACGTTTTTTGAGAAAGGAAAGAAATTCCAGAAATTCCATATGATAGTGCAGGTTTTTGGAGAAGGGAAAGAAATTTTAGAAATTGCTTATGATAGTCCACGTTTTTGGAGAAGGGCAAGATATTTTAGAAATTGCTTATGATAGTCTACGTTTTTGGAGAAGGGAAAGAAATTCCACTAATTGGATATCATAGTCCATGTTTTTGGAAAGAAATTCCAGAAATTGTCTAGAATAGTCCACGTTTTTGGAAAAGGGAAAGAAATTCAAGAAAATGCATATGATAGTCCACGTTTTTGGAGAACGCAAAGAAATTTTTGAAATTGCTTATGATAGTCCATGTTTTTTGAAAGAAATTCTAATAATTGCATATGGTAGTCCATGTTTTTGGAGATGGGAAAGAAATTACAAAAATTGCATATGATAGTCCATGTTTTTGGAGAAGGGAAAGAAATTCTAGAAATTTCATATGATAATCCACGTTTTTTGAGATGGGAAAGAAATTCTAGAAATTACATAGGATAGCCCACGTTTTTGGAGAAGGGAAATAAATTCAAGAAAATGCGTATAATAGTCCACGTTTTTTGAGAAGGGAAAGAAATTCCCGAAATTGCATATAATAGTCCACGTTTTTGGAGAAGGGAAAGAAATTTTTGAAATTGCTTATGATAGTCCTCTTTTTTGGAGAAGGGAAAGAAATTTCATAAATTTCATATCATAGTCCATTTTTTTTGAAAGAAATTCCAATAATTGCATATGGTAGTCCATGTTTTTAGAGATGGGAAAGAAATTCCACTAATTGCATATGATAGTCCATGTTTTTGGAGAAGGTAAAGAAATTTTAGAAATTGGATATGATTCTCCATGTTTTTCGAGAAGGGAAAGAAATTCCATAAATTGTATATAATAGTCCACGTTTTTGGAGAAGGGAAAGAAATTCAAGAAAATACATATGATAGTCAACGTTTTTTGAGAAAGGAAAGAAATTCCAAAAATTGCATATGATAGTTTACGATTTTTGAGAAGGGCAAGAAATTTCAGAAATTCCATATGATAGTCTAGGTTTTTGGAGAAGGGAAAGAATATTTAGAAATTGCTTATGATAGTCCACGTTTTTGGAGATGGGAAAGAAATTTTAGAAATTGCTTATGATAGTCTACGTTTTTGGAGAAGGGAAATAAATTCCACTAATTGGATATCATCGTCCATGTTTTTGGAAAGAAATTCCAGAAATTGCATATAATAATCAACGTTTTTTGAGAAGGGAATGAAATTCCAAAAATTGCATATGATAGTCGTTGTTTTTAGAAAAGGGAAAGAAATTTCAGAAATTGCATATGATAGTCCACGTTTTTGGAGAAGGGAAAGAAATTCTAGAAATTGCATATGATAATCCACATTTTTGGAGATGGGAAAGAAATTCCAAAAATTACATAGGATAGTCCACGTTTTTGGAGAAGGGAAATAAATTCAAGAAAATGCGTATAATAGTCCATGTTTTTTGAGGAGGGAAAGAAATTTCAGAAATTTCATATCATAGTCCATTGTTTTTGAAAGAAATTCCAATAATAGCATATGGTAGTCCATGTTTTTGGAGATGGGAAAGAAATTCCACTAATTGCATATGATAGTCCATGTTTTTGGAGAAGGTAAAGAAATTTTAGAAATTGGATATGATTCTCCATGTTTTTCGAGAAGGGAAAGAAATTCCATAAATTGTATATAATAGTCCACGTTTTTGGAGAAGGGAAAGAAATTCAAGAAAATGCATATGATAGTCAACGTTTTTTGAGAAAGGAAAGAAATTCCAGAAATTCCATATGATAGTGCAGGTTTTTGGAGAAGGGAAAGAAATTTTAGAAATTGCTTATGATAGTCCACGTTTTTGGAGAAGGGCAAGATATTTTAGAAATTGCTTATGATAGTCTACGTTTTTGGAGAAGGGAAAGAAATTCCACTAATTGGATATCATAGTCCATGTTTTTGGAAAGAAATTCCAGAAATTGTCTAGAATAGTCCACGTTTTTGGAAAAGGGAAAGAAATTCAAGAAAATGCATATGATAGTCCACGTTTTTGGAGAACGCAAAGAAATTTTTGAAATTGCTTATGATAGTCCATGTTTTTTGAAAGAAATTCTAATAATTGCATATGGTAGTCCATGTTTTTGGAGATGGGAAAGAAATTACAAAAATTGCATATGATAGTCCATGTTTTTGGAGAAGGGAAAGAAATTCTAGAAATTTCATATGATAATCCACGTTTTTTGAGATGGGAAAGAAATTCTAGAAATTACATAGGATAGCCCACGTTTTTGGAGAAGGGAAATAAATTCAAGAAAATGCGTATAATAGTCCACGTTTTTTGAGAAGGGAAAGAAATTCCCGAAATTGCATATAATAGTCCACGTTTTTGGAGAAGGGAAAGAAATTTTTGAAATTGCTTATGATAGTCCTCTTTTTTGGAGAAGGGAAAGAAATTTCATAAATTTCATATCATAGTCCATTTTTTTTGTAAGAAATTCCAATAATTGCATATGGTAGTCCATGTTTTTGGAGATGGGAAAGAAATTCCACTAATTGCATATGATAGTCCATGTTTTTGGAGAAGGTAAAGAAATTTTAGAAATTGGATATGATTCTCCATGTTTTTCGAGAAGGGAAAGAAATTCCATAAATTGTATATAATAGTCCACGTTTTTGGAGAAGGGAAAGAAATTCAAGAAAATACATATGATAGTCAACGTTTTTTGAGAAAGGAAAGAAATTCCAAAAATTGCATATGATAGTTTACGATTTTTGAGAAGGGCAAGAAATTTCAGAAATTCCATATGATAGTCTAGGTTTTTGGAGAAGGGAAAGAATATTTAGAAATTGCTTATGATAGTCCACGTTTTTGGAGATGGGAAAGAAATTTTAGAAATTGCTTATGATAGTCTACGTTTTTGGAGAAGGGAAATAAATTCCACTAATTGGATATCATCGTCCATGTTTTTGGAAAGAAATTCCAGAAATTGCATATAATAATCAACGTTTTTTGAGAAGGGAATGAAATTCCAAAAATTGCATATGATAGTCGTTGTTTTTAGAAAAGGGAAAGAAATTTCAGAAATTGCATATGATAGTCCACGTTTTTGGAGAAGGGAAAGAAATTCTAGAAATTGCATATGATAATCCACATTTTTGGAGATGGGAAAGAAATTCCAAAAATTACATAGGATAGTCCACGTTTTTGGAGAAGGGAAATAAATTCAAGAAAATGCGTATAATAGTCCATGTTTTTTGAGGAGGGAAAGAAATTTCAGAAATTTCATATCATAGTCCATTGTTTTTGAAAGAAATTCCAATAATAGCATATGGTAGTCCATGTTTTTGGATATGGGAAAGAAATTACAAAAAGTGCATATGATAGTCCATGTTTTTGGAGAAGGTAAAGAAATTTTAGAAATTGCATATGATTGTCCATGTTTATCGAGAAGGGAAAGAAATTCCAGAAATTGTATATAATAGTCCACGTTTTAGGAGAAGGGAAAGAAATTCAAGAAAATGCATTTGATAGTCCACATTTTTTAAGAAATGAAAGAAATTCCAAAAACTGCCTATGATAGTCCACGATTTTGGAGAAGGGAAAGAAATTTCAGAAATTCCATATGATAGTCCAGGTTTTTGGAGAAGGGAAAGAAATTTTAGGAATTGCTTATGATGGTCCACGTTTTTGGAGAAGGGAACGAAATTTTAGAAATTGCTTATGATAGTCCATGTTTTTGGAGAAGGGAAAGAAATTCCACTAATTGCATATCATAGTCCACGTTTTTGGGAAGAAATTCCAGAAATTGCATATAATAGTCTACGTGTTTTGAGAAGGGAAAGAAATTCCAAAAATTGCATATGATAGTCCTTGTTTTTGGAGAAGGGATAGAAATTCAAGAAAATGCATATGATAGTCAACGTTTTTTGAGAAAGGAAAGAAATTCCAAAAATTGCATATGATAGTTTACGATTTTTGAGAAGGGCAAGAAATTTCAAAAATTCCATATGATAGTCTAGGTTTTTGGAGAAGGGAAAGAAATTACAAAAATTGCATATGATAGTCCATGTTTTTGGAGAAGGGAAAGAAATTCTAGAAATTTCATATGATAATCCACATTTTTTGAGATGGGAAAGAAATTCTAGAAATTACATAGGATAGCCCACGTTTTTGGAGAAGGGAAATAAATTCAAGAAAATGCGTATAATAGTCCACGTTTTTTGAGAAGGGAAAGAAATTCCCGAAATTGCATATAATAGTCCACGTTTTTGGAGAAGGGAAAGAAATTTTTGAAATTGCTTATGATAGTCCTCTTTTTTGGAGAAGGGAAAGAAATTTCATAAATTTCATATCATAGTCCATTTTTTTTGAAAGAAATTCCAATAATTGCATATGGTAGTCCATGTTTTTGGAGATGGGAAAGAAATTCCACTAATTGCATATGATAGTCCATGTTTTTGGAGAAGGTAAAGAAATTTTAGAAATTGGATATGATTCTCCATGTTTTTCGAGAAGGGAAAGAAATTCCATAAATTGTATATAATAGTCCACGTTTTTGGAGAAGGGAAAGAAATTCAAGAAAATGCATATGATAGTCAACGTTTTTTGAGAAAGGAAAGAAATTCCAAAAATTGCATATGATAGTTTACGATTTTTGAGAAGGGCAAGAAATTTCAGAAATTCCATATGATAGTCTAGGTTTTTGGAGAAGGGAAAGAATATTTAGAAATTGCTTATGATAGTCCACGTTTTTGGAGATGGGAAAGAAATTTTAGAAATTGCTTATGATAGTCTACGTTTTTGGAGAAGGGAAATAAATTCCACTAATTGGATATCATAGTCCATGTTTTTGGAAAGAAATTCCAGAAATTGCATATAATAATCAACGTTTTTTGAGAAGGGAATGAAATTCCAAAAATTGCATATGATAGTCGTTGTTTTTAGAAAAGGGAAAGAAATTTCAGAAATTGCATATGATAGTCCACGTTTTTGGAGAAGGGAAAGAAATTCTAGAAATTGCATATGATAATCCACATTTTTGGAGATGGGAAAGAAATTCCAAAAATTACATAGGATAGTCCACGTTTTTGGAGAAGGGAAATAAATTCAAGAAAATGCGTATAATAGTCCACGTTTTTTGAGGAGGGAAAGAAATTTCAGAAATTTCATATCATAGTCCATTGTTTTTGAAAGAAATTCCAATAATAGCATATGGTAGTCCATGTTTTTGGATATGGGAAAGAAATTACAAAAAGTGCATATGATAGTCCATGTTTTTGGAGAAGGTAAAGAAATTTTAGAAATTGCATATGATTGTCCATGTTTATCGAGAAGGGAAAGAAATTCCAGAAATTGTATATAATAGTCCACGTTTTAGGAGAAGGGAAAGAAATTCAAGAAAATGCATTTGATAGTCCACATTTTTTAAGAAATGAAAGAAATTCCAAAAACTGCCTATGATAGTCCACGATTTTGGAGAAGGGAAAGAAATTTCAGAAATTCCATATGATAGTCCAGGTTTTTGGAGAAGGGAAAGAAATTTTAGGAATTGCTTATGATGGTCCACGTTTTTGGAGAAGGGAACGAAATTTTAGAAATTGCTTATGATAATCCATGTTTTTGGAGAAGGGAAAGAAATTCCACTAATTGCATATCATAGTCCACGTTTTTGGGAAGAAATTCCAGAAATTGCATATAATAGTCTACGTGTTTTGAGAAGGGAAAGAAATTCCAAAAATTGCATATGATAGTCCTTGTTTTTGGAGAAGGGATAGAAATTTCAGAAATTGCATATGATAGTCCACAATTTTGGAGAAGGGAAAGAAATTCTAGAAATTGAATATGATTGTCCATGTTTTTTGAGAAGCGAAAGAAATTCCAGAAATTGTCTAGAATAGTCCACGTTTTTGGAAAAGGGAAAGAAATTCAAGAAAATGCATATGATAGTCCACGTTTTTGGAGAAGGGAAAGAAATTTTTGAAATTGCTTATGATAGTCCATGTTTTTGGAGAAGGGACAGAAATTTCATAAATTTCATATCATAGTCCATTTTTTTTGAAAGAAATTCTAATAATTGCATATGGTAGTCCATGTTTTTGGAGATGGGAAAGAAATTACAAAAATTGCATATGATAGTCCATGTTTTTGGAGAAGGGAAAGAAATTCTAGAAATTTCATATGATAATCCACGTTTTTGGAGATGAGAAAGAAATTCCAGAAATTACATAGGATAGCCCACGTTTTTGGAGAAGGGAAATAAATTCAAGAAAATGCGTATAATAGTCCACGTTTTTTGAGAAGGGAAAGAAATTCCCGAAATTGCATATAATAGTCCACGTTTTTGGAGAAGGGAAAGAAATTTTTGAAATTGCTTATGATAGTCCTCTTTTTTGGAGAACGGAAAGAAATTTCATAAATTTCATATCATAGTCCATTTTTTTTGAAAGAAATTCCAATAATTGCATATGGTAGTCCATGTTTTTGGAGATGGGAAAGAAATTCCACTAATTGCATATGATAGTCCATGTTTTTGGAGAAGGTAAAGAAATTTTAGAAATTGGATATGATTCTCCATGTTTTTCGAGAAGGGAAAGAAATTCCATAAATTGTATATAATAGTCCACGTTTTTGAAGAAGGGAAAGAAATTCAAGAAAATGCATATGATAGTCAACGTTTTTTGAGAAAGGAAAGAAATTCCAGAAATTCCATATGATAGTGCAGGTTTTTGGAGAAGGGAAAGAAATTTTAGAAATTGCTTATGATAGTCCACGTTTTTGGAGAAGGGAAAGATATTTTAGAAATTGCTTATGATAGTCTACGTTTTTGGAGAAGGGAAAGAAATTCCACTAATTGGATATCATAGTCCATGTTTTTGGAAAGAAATTCCAGAAATTGTCTAGAATAGTCCACGTTTTTGGAAAAGGGAAAGAAATTCAAGAAAATGCATATGATAGTCCACGTTTTTGGAGAACGCAAAGAAATTTTTGAAATTGCTTATGATAGTCCATGTTTTTTGAAAGAAATTCTAATAATTGCATATGGTAGTCCATGTTTTTGGAGATGGGAAAGAAATTACAAAAATTGCATATGATAGTCCATGTTTTTGGAGAAGGGAAAGAAATTCTAGAAATTTCATATGATAATCCACGTTTTTTGAGATGGGAAAGAAATTCTAGAAATTACATAGGATAGCCCACGTTTTTGGAGAAGGGAAATAAATTCAAGAAAATGCGTATAATAGTCCACGTTTTTTGAGAAGGGAAAGAAATTCCCGAAATTGCATATAATAGTCCACGTTTTTGGAGAAGGGAAAGAAATTTTTGAAATTGCTTATGATAGTCCTCTTTTTTGGAGAACGGAAAGAAATTTCATAAATTTCATATCATAGTCCATTTTTTTTGAAAGAAATTCCAATAATTGCATATGGTAGTCCATGTTTTTGGAGATGGGAAAGAAATTCCACTAATTGCATATGATAGTCCATGTTTTTGGAGAAGGTAAAGAAATTTTAGAAATTGGATATGATTCTCCATGTTTTTCGAGAAGGGAAAGAAATTCCATAAATTGTATATAATAGTCCACGTTTTTGGAGAAGGGAAAGAAATTCAAGAAAATGCATATGATAGTCAACGTTTTTTGAGAAATGAAAGAAATTCCAGAAATTCCATATGATAGTGCAGGTTTTTGGAGAAGGGAAAGAAATTTTAGAAATTGCTTATGATAGTCCACGTTTTTGGAGAAGGGAAAGATATTTTAGAAATTGCTTATGATAGTCTACGTTTTTGGAGAAGGGAAAGAAATTCCACTAATTGGATATCATAGTCCATGTTTTTGGAAAGAAATTCCAGAAATTGTCTAGAATAGTCCACGTTTTTGGAAAAGGGAAAGAAATTCAAGAAAATGCATATGATAGTCCACGTTTTTGGAGAACGCAAAGAAATTTTTGAAATTGCTTATGATAGTCCATGTTTTTTGAAAGAAATTCTAATAATTGCATATGGTAGTCCATGTTTTTGGAGATGGGAAAGAAATTACAAAAATTGCATATGATAGTCCATGTTTTTGGAGAAGGGAAAGAAATTCTAGAAATTTCATATGATAATCCACGTTTTTTGAGATGGGAAAGAAATTCTAGAAATTACATAGGATAGCCCACGTTTTTGGAGAAGGGAAATAAATTCAAGAAAATGCGTATAATAGTCCACGTTTTTTGAGAAGGGAAAGAAATTCCCGAAATTGCATATAATAGTCCACGTTTTTGGAGAAGGGAAAGAAATTTTTGAAATTGCTTATGATAGTCCTCTTTTTTGGAGAAGGGAAAGAAATTTCATAAATTTCATATCATAGTCCATTTTTTTTGAAAGAAATTCCAATAATTGCATATGGTAGTCCATGTTTTTGGAGATGGGAAAGAAATTCCACTAATTGCATATGATAGTCCATGTTTTTGGAGAAGGTAAAGAAATTTTAGAAATTGGATATGATTCTCCATGTTTTTCGAGAAGGGAAAGAAATTCCATAAATTGTATATAATAGTCCACGTTTTTGGAGAAGGGAAAGAAATTCAAGAAAATACATATGATAGTCAACGTTTTTTGAGAAAGGAAAGAAATTCCAAAAATTGCATATGATAGTTTACGATTTTTGAGAAGGGCAAGAAATTTCAGAAATTCCATATGATAGTCCAGGTTTTTGGAGAAGGGAAAGAATATTTAGAAATTGCTTATGATAGTCCACGTTTTTGGAGATGGGAAAGAAATTTTAGAAATTGCTTATGATAGTCTACGTTTTTGGAGAAGGGAAATAAATTCCACTAATTGGATATCATAGTCCATGTTTTTGGAAAGAAATTCCAGAAATTGCATATAATAATCAACGTTTTTTGAGAAGGGAATGAAATTCCAAAAATTGCATATGATAGTCGTTGTTTTTAGAAAAGGGAAAGAAATTTCAGAAATTGCATATGATAGTCCACGTTTTTGGAGAAGGGAAAGAAATTCTAGAAATTGCATATGATAATCCACATTTTTGGAGATAGGAAAGAAATTCCAAAAATTACATAGGATAGTCCACGTTTTTGGAGAAGGGAAATAAATTCAAGAAAATGCGTATAATAGTCCATGTTTTTTGAGGAGGGAAAGAAATTTCAGAAATTTCATATCATAGTCCATTGTTTTTGAAAGAAATTCCAATAATAGCATATGGTAGTCCATGTTTTTGGATATGGGAAAGAAATTACAAAAAGTGCATATGATAGTCCATGTTTTTGGAGAAGGTAAAGAAATTTTAGAAATTGCATATGATTGTCCATGTTTATCGAGAAGGGAAAGAAATTCCAGAAATTGTATATAATAGTCCACGTTTTAGGAGAAGGGAAAGAAATTCAAGAAAATGCATTTGATAGTCCACATTTTTTAAGAAATGAAAGAAATTCCAAAAACTGCCTATGATAGTCCACGATTTTGGAGAAGGGAAAGAAATTTCAGAAATTCCATATGATAGTCCAGGTTTTTGGAGAAGGGAAAGAAATTTTAGGAATTGCTTATGATGGTCCACGTTTTTGGAGAAGGGAACGAATTTTTAGAAATTGCTTATGATAGTCCATGTTTTTGGAGAAGGGAAAGAAATTCCACTAATTGCATATCATAGTCCACGTTTTTGGGAAGAAATTCCAGAAATTGCATATAATAGTCTACGTGTTTTGAGAAGGGAAAGAAATTCCAAAAATTGCATATGATAGTCCTTGTTTTTGGAGAAGGGATAGAAATTTCAGAAATTGCATATGATAGTCCACAATTTTGGAGAAGGGAAAGAAATTCTAGAAATTGAATATGATTGTCCATGTTTTTTGAGAAGCGAAAGAAATTCCAGAAATTGTCTAGAATAGTCCACGTTTTTGGAAAAGGGAAAGAAATTCAAGAAAATGCATATGATAGTCCACGTTTTTGGAGAAGGGAAAGAAATTTTTGAAATTGCTTATGATAGTCCATGTTTTTGGAGAAGGGACAGAAATTTCATAAATTTCATATCATAGTCCATTTTTTTTGAAAGAAATTCTAATAATTGCATATGGTAGTCCATGTTTTTGGAGATGGGAAAGAAATTACAAAAATTGCATATGATAGTCCATGTTTTTGGAGAAGGGAAAGAAATTCTAGAAATTTCATATGATAATCCACGTTTTTGGAGATGAGAAAGAAATTCCAGAAATTACATAGGATAGCCCACGTTTTTGGAGAAGGGAAATAAATTCAAGAAAATGCGTATAATAGTCCACGTTTTTTGAGAAGGGAAAGAAATTCCCGAAATTGCATATAATAGTCCACGTTTTTGGAGAAGGGAAAGAAATTTTTGAAATTGCTTATGATAGTCCTCTTTTTTGGAGAACGGAAAGAAATTTCATAAATTTCATATCATAGTCCATTTTTTTTGAAAGAAATTCCAATAATTGCATATGGTAGTCCATGTTTTTGGAGATGGGAAAGAAATTCCACTAATTGCATATGATAGTCCATATTTTTGGAGAAGGTAAAGAAATTTTAGAAATTGGATATGATTCTCCATGTTTTTCGAGAAGGGAAAGAAATTCCATAAATTGTATATAATAGTCCACGTTTTTGGAGAAGGGAAAGAAATTCAAGAAAATGCATATGATAGTCAACGTTTTTTGAGAAAGGAAAGAAATTCCAGAAATTCCATATGATAGTGCAGGTTTTTGGAGAAGGGAAAGAAATTTTAGAAATTGCTTATGATAGTCCACGTTTTTGGAGAAGGGAAAGATATTTTAGAAATTGCTTATGATAGTCTACGTTTTTGGAGAAGGGAAAGAAATTCCACTAATTGGATATCATAGTCCATGTTTTTGGAAAGAAATTCCAGAAATTGTCTAAAATAGTCCACGTTTTTGGAAAAGGGAAAGAAATTCAAGAAAATGCATATGATAGTCCACGTTTTTGGAGAACGCAAAGAAATTTTTGAAATTGCTTATGATAGTCCATGTTTTTTGAAAGAAATTCTAATAATTGCATATGGTAGTCCATGTTTTTGGAGATGGGAAAGAAATTACAAAAATTGCATATGATAGTCCATGTTTTTGGAGAAGGGAAAGAAATTCTAGAAATTTCATATGATAATCCACGTTTTTTGAGATGGGAAAGAAATTCTAGAAATTACATAGGATAGCCCACGTTTTTGGAGAAGGGAAATAAATTCAAGAAAATGCGTATAATAGTCCACGTTTTTTGAGAAGGGAAAGAAATTCCCGAAATTGCATATAATAGTCCACGTTTTTGGAGAAGGGAAAGAAATTTTTGAAATTGCTTATGATAGTCCTCTTTTTTGGAGAAGGGAAAGAAATTTCATAAATTTCATATCATAGTCCATTTTTTTTGAAAGAAATTCCAATAATTGCATATGGTAGTCCATGTTTTTGGAGATGGGAAAGAAATTCCACTAATTGCATATGATAGTCCATGTTTTTGGAGAAGGTAAAGAAATTTTAGAAATTGGATATGATTCTCCATGTTTTTCGAGAAGGGAAAGAAATTCCATAAATTGTATATAATAGTCCACGTTTTTGGAGAAGGGAAAGAAATTCAAGAAAATACATATGATAGTCAACGTTTTTTGAGAAAGGAAAGAAATTCCAAAAATTGCATATGATAGTTTACGATTTTTGAGAAGGGCAAGAAATTTCAGAAATTCCATATGATAGTCTAGGTTTTTGGAGAAGGGAAAGAATATTTAGAAATTGCTTATGATAGTCCACGTTTTTGGAGATGGGAAAGAAATTTTAGAAATTGCTTATGATAGTCTACGTTTTTGGAGAAGGGAAATAAATTCCACTAATTGGATATCATAGTCCATGTTTTTGGAAAGAAATTCCAGAAATTGCATATAATAATCAACGTTTTTTGAGAAGGGAATGAAATTCCAAAAATTGCATATGATAGTCGTTGTTTTTAGAAAAGGGAAAGAAATTTCAGAAATTGCATATGATAGTCCACGTTTTTGGAGAAGGGAAAGAAATTCTAGAAATTGCATATGATAATCCACATTTTTGGAGATGGGAAAGAAATTCCAAAAATTACATAGGATAGTCCACGTTTTTGGAGAAGGGAAATAAATTCAAGAAAATGCGTATAATAGTCCATGTTTTTTGAGGAGGGAAAGAAATTTCAGAAATTTCATATCATAGTCCATTGTTTTTGAAAGAAATTCCAATAATAGCATATGGTAGTCCATGTTTTTGGATATGGGAAAGAAATTACAAAAAGTGCATATGATAGTCCATGTTTTTGGAGAAGGTAAAGAAATTTTAGAAATTGCATATGATTGTCCATGTTTATCGAGAAGGGAAAGAAATTCCAGAAATTGTATATAATAGTCCACGTTTTAGGAGAAGGGAAAGAAATTCAAGAAAATGCATTTGATAGTCCACATTTTTTAAGAAATGAAAGAAATTCCAAAAACTGCCTATGATAGTCCACGATTTTGGAGAAGGGAAAGAAATTTCAGAAATTCCATATGATAGTCCAGGTTTTTGGAGAAGGGAAAGAAATTTTAGGAATTGCTTATGATGGTCCACGTTTTTGGAGAAGGGAACGAAATTTTAGAAATTGCTTATGATAGTCCATGTTTTTGGAGAAGGGAAAGAAATTCCACTAATTGCATATCATAGTCCACGTTTTTGGGAAGAAATTCCAGAAATTGCATATAATAGTCTACGTGTTTTGAGAAGGGAAAGAAATTCCAAAAATTGCATATGATAGTCCTTGTTTTTGGAGAAGGGATAGAAATTTCAGAAATTGCATATGATAGTCCACAATTTTGGAGAAGGGACAGAAATTCTAGAAATTGAATATGATTGTCCATGTTTTTTGAGAAGCGAAAGAAATTCCAGAAATTGTCTAGAATAGTCCACGTTTTTGGAAAAGGGAAAGAAATTCAAGAAAATGCATATGATAGTCCACGTTTTTGGAGAAGGGAAAGAAATTTTTGAAATTGCTTATGATAGTCCATGTTTTTGGAGAAGGGACAGAAATTTCATAAATTTCATATCATAGTCCATTTTTTTTGAAAGAAATTCTAATAATTGCATATGGTAGTCCATGTTTTTGGAGATGGGAAAGAAATTACAAAAATTGCATATGATAGTCCATGTTTTTGGAGAAGGGAAAGAAATTCTAGAAATTTCATATGATAATCCACGTTTTTGGAGATGAGAAAGAAATTCCAGAAATTACATAGGATAGCCCACGTTTTTGGAGAAGGGAAATAAATTCAAGAAAATGCGTATAATAGTCCACGTTTTTTGAGAAGGGAAAGAAATTCCCGAAATTGCATATAATAGTCCACGTTTTTGGAGAAGGGAAAGAAATTTTTGAAATTGCTTATGATAGTCCTCTTTTTTGTAGAACGGAAAGAAATTTCATAAATTTCATATCATAGTCCATTTTTTTTGAAAGAAATTTCAATAATTGCATATGGTAGTCCATGTTTTTGGAGATGGGAAAGAAATTCCACTAATTGCATATGATAGTCCATGTTTTTGGAAGAGGTAAAGAAATTTTAGAAATTGGATATGATTCTCCATGGTTTTCGAGAAGGGAAAGAAATTCCATAAATTGTATATAATAGTCCACGTTTTTGGAGAAGGGAAAGAAATTCAAGAAAATGCATATGATATTCAACGTTTTTTGAGAAAGGAAAGAAATTCCAGAAATTCCATATGATAGTGCAGGTTTTTGGAGAAGGGAAAGAAATTTTAGAAATTGCTTATGATAGTCCACGTTTTTGGAGAAGGGAAAGATATTTTAGAAATTGCTTATGATAGTCTACGTTTTTGGAGAAGGGAAAGAAATTCCACTAATTGGATATCATAGTCCATGTTTTTGGAAAGAAATTCCAGAAATTGCATATAATAGTCAACGTTTTTTGAGAAGGGAAAGAAATTCCAAAAATTGCATATGATAGTCCTTGTTTTTGGAGAACGCAAAGAAATTTCAGAAATTGCATATGATAGTCCACGTTTTTGGAGAAGGGAAAGAAATTCTAGAAATTGCATATGATAATCCACGTTTTTAGAGATGGGGAAGAAATTCCAGAAATTGGATAGGATAGTCCACGTTTTTGGAGAAGGGAAATAAATTCAAGGAAATGCGTATAATAGTCCACGTTTTTTGAGAAGGGAAAGAAATTCCAGAAATTGCATATAATATTCCACGTTTTTGGAGAAGGGAAAGAAATTTTTGAAATCCCTTATGATAGTCCACGTTTTTGGAGAAGGGAAAGAAATTTCATAAATTGCATATCATAGTCCATTTTTTTGAAAGAAATTCCAATAATTGCATATGGTAGTCCATGTTTTTGGAGATGGGAAAGAAATTACAAAAATTGCATATGATAGTCCATGTTTTTAGAGAAGGTAAAGAAATTTTAGAAATTGCATATGATTGTCCATGTTTATCAAGAAGGGAGAAAAATTCAAGAAATTGTATATAATAGTCCACGTTTTTGGAGAAGGGAAAGAAATTCAAGAAAATGCGTATGATAGTCCACGTTTTTTGAGAAAGGAAAGAAATTCCATAAATTGCATATGATAGTCCACGATTTTGGAGAAGGGAAAGAAATTTCAGAAATTCCATATGATAGTCCAGGTTTTTGGAGAAGGGAAAGAAATTTTAGAAATTACTTATGATAGTCCACGTTTTTGGAGAAAGGAATGAAATTTTAGAAATTGCTTATGATAGTCCACGTTTTTGGAGAAGGGAAAGAAATTCCACTAATTGCATATCATAGTCCACGTTTTTTGAAAGAAATTTCAGAAATTGCATATAATAGTCTACGTTTATTGAGAAGGGAAAGATATTCCAAAAATTGCATATGATAGTCCACGTTTTTGGAGAAGGGAAAGAAAATCTAGAAATTGCATATGATAATCCACGTTTTTGGAGATGGGAAAGAAATTCCAGAAATTGCATAGGATAGTCCACATTTTTGGAGAAGGGAATTAAATTCAAGGAAATGCGTATAATAGTCCACGTTTTTTGAGAAGGGAAAGAAATTCCTGAAATTGCATATAATAGTCCACGTTTTTGGAGAAGGGAAAGAAATTTTTGAAATTGCTTATGACAGTCCACGTTTTTGGAGAAGGGAAAGAAATTTCATAAATTTCATATCATAGTCCATTTTTTTTGAAAGAAATTCCAATAATTGCATATGGTAGTCCATGTGTTTAGAGATGGGAAAGAAATTACAAAAATTGCATATGATAGTCCATGTTTTTGGAAAAGGGAGAGAAATTCCAGAAAGTGCATATAATAGTCCACGTCTTTGAAGAAGGAAAGAAATTCAAGAAAATGCATATGATAGTCCACGTTTTTGAGAAAGGAAAGAAATTCCAAAAATTGCATACGATAGTCCACGTTTTCGGAGAAGGGAAAGAAATTTCAGAAATCCCATACGATATCATTGTTTTTTGAGAAGGAAAATAAATTCCAGAAATTGCATATGATTGTCCATGTTTTTGGAGAAGGGAAATAAATTCAAGAAAATGCATATGATATTCAACGTTTTTTGAAAAGAGAAAGAAATTCCAAAAATTGCATATGATAGTCCACGTTTTTGGAGAAGGAGAAGAAAATCCATAAATTGCATATCATAGTCCACGTTATTGGAAAGAAATTCCTGAATTTCCATTTATTAGTCCACGTTTTTTGAGAAGGGAAAGAAATTCCAAAAATTGTATATGATAGTCAATGTTTTTGGAGAAGGGGGAGAAATTTCAGAAATTGCATATGATAGTCCATTTTTTTGGAGAAGGGAAAGAATTTCCAGAAATTGCATATGATAGTCCACGTTTTTGGAGAAGGAAGGAAATTCATGAAAATGCATATGATAGTCCACATTTGTTAAGAAGGGAAATAAATTCCAAAAATTCCATATGATAGTACACGTTTTTGCAGAAGGGAAAGAAATTTCAGAAATTCCATATGATAGTCCATGTTTTTTTAGAACGGAAAGAAATTCCAGAGATTGCATATGATAGTCCATGTTTTTGGAGAAGGGAAAGAAATTCAAGAAAATGTATATGATAGTCCACGTTTTTGGAGAAGGGAAAGAAATTCATGAAAATGCATATGATAGTCCACACTTTTTAAGAAGGGAAATAAATTCCAAAAATTGCATATGATAGTCCACGTTTTTTGAGAACAGAAAGAAATTCCAGAAATTGCATATGATAGTCCATGTTTTTGGAGAAGGGAAAGAAATTCAAGAAAATGCATATGATAGTCCATGTTTTTAGAGAAAGGAAAGAAATTCCATAAAATGCATATGATAGTCCACGTTTTGAGAAGGGAAAGAAATTCCAGAAATTGCATATGATAGTCCATGTTTTTGGAGAAGGGAAAGAAATATTAGAAATTGCATATGATAGTCCATGTTTTTTGAGAAAGGAAAAAAATTCTAGAAATTGCATATGATAGTCCACGTTTTTGGAAAAGGGAAAGAAATTCCAGAAACTACATATGATAGCCCACGTTTTTGGAGAATTGAAATAAATTCTAGAAATTGGATATGCTAGTCCACGTTTTTGGAGAGGGGAAAGAAATTCCATTAATTGCATATGGTAGTCCACGTTTTTGGAAAAGGGAAAGAAATACAAGAAAATCCTTATTTAATTATCAAATTTCGTCCAAATTAAGTAAATAAATCCTTATTTAATTTAATTAGCCAATTAATTAAATTCGGGATGTTACAATAGTCCACGTTTTTGGAGAAGGGAAATAAATTCAAGAAAATGCATATGATAGTCAATTTTTTTTGAAAAGGGAAAGAAATTCCAAAAAATGCAAATGATAGTCCACGTTTTTTGAGAAGGGAAAGAAATACCAAAAATTGCATATGATAGTCCAGGTTTTTGGAGAAGGGAAAGAAATTTTTGAAATTGCTTATGATAGTCCACGTTTTTGGAGAAGGGAAAGAAATTCTAGAAATTGCATATGATAGTCCATGTAACACCCCTTATTAACCCCACGGCAATTTAAACAAATATTCAGAGTACATGAAGTAAGGGTGCCATAATTCATAATAAATAAACATTATTAAGTCTTGTCATGCATTCACTGAGGTAATCATCATAAATTAAAATGTTTCATGTTAACACAACGGAGATTTAATCAAACGGACTAAGTTTAACATCTTTAAGGGTGAGTCTCATCATAATTAACAAATGTTATAAGGTTATAAAGCAATAACACATCACAGTTGCATCATTCACCCAATTGTTTCATAACAGACATTCAAAACAAGTCAACAATAACCATCACATCATCAACATTTACAACATTGGAAATACCTCCAATCATGTTATAAATTATTCATATGTATGAACTGACACTATGCATGTGGTACCAACATCATCAAATGGGAATAACCCATGACCGATCCAACATCATCAAGATACGGTCCTGCCAGTACAGATTCCACACAATGGGAATCATGCCCTTCATTGATCCAACACACCCTTATGGATACAGTATCATCAATGAACATGAATGAATGCAATATATACAACATACTTATACCATCACCATCATCATCAATATCATCATCATCATCAAGTATGTTCATATATATTAACATCATTCAATCACAATTCCATCATCATCATCATATAGAAAACATACACGTATTTGCACCAATCATCATCAATAAGAATAGCGTACATGTATTCTCATCATTCTACAACCAATCAATCATCATCATATAGATTATTCTGTAAGTTTCGTTTAGCTCGAAACGGCACATCAAACGGACCAACAGTTAAAAAAGTTATGCATCTTTGAACTTTTAAAATATCACAAACATCAACAGCACGCGGCGCCATCTTGGTTCGCGGCGCGAACTGAGCGTCCTAAAAATCCTTGGCTCTCTGCCAAGCTATTCGCGGCGCAAAATCTGCACGCGGCGCGAAGCAAGAAAAAGTTACGCCTTCGCGGCGCCAACACGGGTACGCGGCGCGACCTGTGCGTATCACAACTTCCTGGCATTCTGCCCATCTGTTCGCGGCGCACCCTATGTACGCGGCGCGAACCGGTAATTTTTAGAAACCCCAACCTGTAGAAAACAGCATTCTACACATTCCAAACTCACCCAATTCATATCAGTGCGAACCTAGGGAAATGGAATGCACAAACAACACGAAATACACCTCATAATACACCAATTACGCATCGATTGAGACTATAACAACACAGACATCATGGATTCAAACATAGGGATCAAACATCATACAATTTGACTCAATCCCTAAATCTATCATATGACTCAATTGACCCGAATTCTACATCTATTCTGTATTATCAACCCCTAACCCAATAATAGATGATAATCAGATAAGTCCCCCCTTACCTTAGCCAAATTCTCGAACTCTTCCCCTTTCTCTGCTTCTGCACTTTCACGTTCTTCATCTCTTCTCCTCTTTTGCTCTTTTCACGTTCTTTCTCTAATTTTCTCCTTTTCCTTCTTTTATGAAAAATAATATAATTTAGTAAAAAGGCCTTGTGACTAACACCCCTCCTTTTACTAACACTACCTCGGCCCAACTCTATTATTTTCCATAATTTTTTAGAGAAATGCCAAATAATTCCAATAAAATAATTTAAATCCCAATTAAATTTAATTAAGGAAAATTACGGATGTTACAACTCTCCCCCACTAAAAGAGTTTTCGTCCTCGAAAACATACCTCAAGCAAATAGTTCCGGATAGGAATCTTTCATCTGGCTTTCTAACTCCCAGGTGACGTTTCCATCAGCTGGTCCTCCCCAAGCTACTCTGACTAAAGCTATTTCCTTGCCCCGCAATTGCTTCAGTCTCCTATCTTCAATCCTCACAGGTAACGTTTCAACCGTTAAGTTGTCTTTAACCTGTACATCATCCACTTAGATCACGTGGGACGGATCCGAAATGTATTTCCTCAATTGAGACACCTGAAATACATCATGCAAGTTGGAAAGCATCGGCGGTAAAGCAATGTGATACGCCACTTCTCCCACTCTTTCAGAAATTTGGAATGGTCCAATAAAATGCGGAGTCAATTTCTTTGACTTCAAAGATCGACCAATACCCGTCCTAGGAGTAACCTTCATAAACACATGATCTCCCTCTTGAAACTCAAGTGTCTTCCTCCTTTTATCATAATAACTCTTCTGACGACTCTGAGAAGCTTTCATCTTCTCTTGAATCATCTTAATCTTCTCCGTAGTCTGTTGTACAATTTCTGGTCCAATCACATCACTCTCACCAGCTTCGTACCAACACAATGGAGTCCTACATCTCCTACCATACAATGCCTCAAACGGAGCCATACCTATACTCGAATGAAAACTGTTGTTGTAGGTAAATTCAATCAAAGGCAGATAACTATCCCAAGCACCTCCTTTTTCCAACACACAAGCACGTAACAAATCTTCTAACGACTGAATTGTCCTTTCAGTATGTCCATCCGTTTGTGGATGATTGGCAAAACTCAATCTCAGCTTAGTACCCAAAGCCTTCTGCAAACCTTCCCAAAACTTAGACGTAAATCTTGGATCTCTGTCTGACACGATGCTCGAAGGAATACCATATAGACTGACTATCTTCTCAATATATAATTGAGCCAGCTTTTCCATCGGATAATCCATTCTCATCGGTATAAAATGTGCAGACTTCTTCAACCTGTCCACAACAACCCAGATAGATTCACAATTCTTAACAGTTCTCGGCAGACCCGAAACAAAATCCATCGATATGCTATCCCATTTCCACTCAGGAATGAACATCGGTTGCATAATTCCAGATGGCTTCTGATGTTCAACCTTTGACTTCTGACAAGTCAAACAAGAATAGACAAACTCAGCAATTTCTTTCTTCATTCCAGGCCACCAAAACAGCTTTCTCAAATCATGATACATCTTGGTAGCACCAGGATGAATACTTAATCCACTACGGTGTTCTTCTTCTAAAATACTCCTTCGAAGTTCAGCAACATTAGGAACACAAACTCTGTCACCAAACCTCAGTAACCTATTCTCGTCAACTCTGAATTCACTGCCCTTGTCTTGGTTAATCAAAGTCAACTTGTCGACTAATTCGACATCAGCCTTCTAACCTTCTCTAATCTCCTCAATAATACCACTGGTCAGCTTCAGCATACCCAACTTAACACTAGTAGGAGTTCCTTCACGTACCAAACTCAAGTCTCTGAATTGTTCAATCAAATCCAATTCCTTCACCATTAGCATAGCCATATGCAAAGTCTTCCTACTTAAAGCATCAACAACCATGTTTGCCTTACCCGGATGGTAATTCAAACTAAAATCATAATCTTTGAGGAATTCCAATCACCTTCTCTGCCTCATATTCAGTTCTTTCTGGTCAAAGAGGTACTTCAGACTCTTATGATCACTGAACACCTCAAATCTCGAACCATACAGATAATGTCGCCACAGCTTCAAAACAAAAACTACTGCTGCCAACTCTAAATCATGAGTCGGATAATTCCTTTCATGCACTTTGAGTAGTCTTGACGCATAAGCGACCACTTGTTGATTCTGCATCAGTACACCACCTAAACCCATCAACAAAGCATCACAATAAACCACAAATGATTATGTCGGATTCGGCAAAATCAAAATAGGAGCACTAGTCAACCTCTTCTTCAGTTCTTGGAATCCTTCCTCACATTTTACATCCCAAATAAAAGCCTGCCCCTTTCTGGTTAATTTAGTTAACGGCAATGCTAACTTTGAAAATCCCTCAATGAACTTCCTGTAATACTCATAATGCCCATACCTTGTTCTGAAAGCAGTCTTCTGAATATCATCGTCTTTCACACGAATTTGGTGATACCCAGATCTCAGATCAATCTTACTAAACACACGCGCCCCAACCAGCTGATCCATCAAATAAAACCCATAAAATAAACACTCTCCAACTAGAGTCAGCCTCAATTCTGGGCTTCATACAGAACACAAAAACTCCTTAGTTTAATTCTCCCCAGTAGAGTTATTTTTCAACAAAACAATAAATCAATCAAAAGCCTCAAGCTTGGGCCTCATTCAAGCCAGCTAAAAATCAAATCTTTCAAACAATAGATAGACATAGCTCATCTTCATAGGTAGATATTTCTCTTATCTCACCACAAACAAACAATAATTTCAAACAACAATCATTTCAAACATTCTCCCATTTAGGACTCGTGAAAGGCATGGTCTGGCAACACACCCAGACTTGTACGACCCTTTCCCTAATTTGGTTGAGAATCTTTCATTTAAGAGGCACGATGGCTGTCTTACTTAATCAACCAAGTAGACTCCCCTCTTAATGAAACATCTTTTTTTTAGCTTTTCTGTCACTTTAATAATGTTTGTGGTGGAATAGTAGAAATACCTCTCTGTAAAGATGAATTCATGTCTCTTTATTGTAAACACAGATTTAATTCAAAGCTTCAACCTTAAGCTTCAAGCAAGGTACCAAAAATCATTAAAATCCCTAATTAGTTCCCCGAACTACATTAAGCTCTGACTTCCATTAGGGATATGTAGGCATGAGGTTCACAAGGAATCTCAGCGAGCTAATAAAAAACCAAAAATAGTCAGTCAGTCTGTCTTCTTTTTAATTAAATTTAATTCTCTCTCCTAAACACAAAGGAGAAACTTTCCCAATAACAAGCAACAAACACAATCACAATGACACAGAGAAGGTTCCCGTAGAGTACTACGGATATGTAGGGTGCTTAAACTCTTCCCTATGTATAACCGACCCCCCGGACTCCAGAATTTCTAGTCTAGGTGAACCCCCACACTTAGCAAACTCCTAGGGTTTATTTGAGATCTTTTTCCCCTCTCCTACTCGTTAGGATAATTAAAAAGTTCGTGTGATATCGTAGGAAGAACTGAAACAAAATTCATCCCGCCACGGGCGCATTCTCCTTCCAAATTTCGCGTGAAGGGTCTAGCGTGCCGTCCTCCCAAGTGAAACGGGGAGGTAAAGAAAACGACACCACAATATTGACTACAACATAAAACGAAATTGAAAACAAGGCCAAACAACACCCAGTGAAGTAGTATAAAACGTAAGGGTGGGCCGTTCGACAAGAATTCACCATCCTTATTTTTTTTCTTGCGTTTTCCTCCAATTCCAACATGCACAGAATTTAACCATTGTTTCTAAATCAATTTCTATTTCCTGCACAAACACCTAATCATGGTAATCACCCATTAACCCAATCATACTAACCCATAATAATAAGAATTCTCCCCCTTACTTCTTCATTGTCCTTCAAACCCTAGCTTTTGCCCCTTGTTGTTCTTCCCCTTTCTTCCTCTTCCTCCTCTCCAAAATGAGCCAAAGTTATGATACCTCTACTCTTCCCAAACCCTTACTATATTATTCATATTGGGCTTAACCCATATAATTCCACTTCCTAACTAATTAGGCCCAATTGATGAAATAGAGTAGTTCAAATAAATAATTATGCTCCAACAAATAATATTATTACCCTTAATATTATTTTCCGTTAATCAAATTAAATCCAACTTTATCTTAATTGAATAAAAATCTAATAATAATATTATTTCTAATATTATTTCTCTACATATTTCACTTTATTAATTCTTCGATTAACCGAATAAATTCCAACTTCACTTAATAATCCGAACACGTTTCTCAATAACACCGACGATCCAATTAATTATCAAACTTCGTCCAAATTAAGTAAATAAATCCTTATTTTATTTAATTAGCCAATTAATTAAATTCGGGTTGTTACAACTCTCCCCCACTTAAAAGATTTTCGTCCTCGAAAATTCAGTCGACATGACCATCTCAACACTTGAAACCACACCGACTCTCTTCAGATTCATACCGACACAAGGCGTTGCACACTTTCAACCATACAAAGCTTCATAAAGCATCATTTCAATACTCGAATGGAATACTATACAAACACCCAATCTTTTTGATGCACAACTTAGCAAGTCTCACTATCGAATAATCCATTCTCGTCGGAAATAAATGAGCACATTTCATCAACCTATCCACAACGACCCAAATTGCTCACAATTACTCGATGTCCTTCATCCAAGATTCTTTTATTCAAATCTGAAACATCAGGAATACAAGCTTGATCACGACATCTCGTAACACTGTCCTTCTCAATCCGAAATTATCACCTTTTCCTTGATTAATCAATGTCATCTTGTCAACTAATTCCAAATCCAATTCTGACCCTCTCTAATCTCGTCAAGAATACTGCAAGTAAGTTTCAACATAGCAAGCTTAACACACGAAATAGTTGCTTCACAACCAAACTCAAATCTCGAAGTTGTTCCAACAATCCCAACTCTTGAATCATCAACATAGACATATGCAATGATTTCCTACTCAATGCAACAGCTACGACATTCGCTTTTCCAGGATGATAATTCAAACAAAATAATCCTCCGAGAATTCCAACTATCACCTTTGCCTCATATTCCTAGATACTTCAAACACTTGCGGTCACTATACACATCAAATCTCGGTCCCAACAAATAGTGCCTCTTAGGTTTTGAAACAAACACAACGGCGGATAACTCTCATTCATACGTCGAATAATCCCTCTCACGAATTCTCAGTTACCTCGAAGCATAGGCCACCACTTGTCGATTCCGCACCAACACACCTCAGCTCAAAATCATATATCCAGGGAAACTCACTTCCTTCACTAAACTCATACTTAGAAAACTGAGCACATAACTTCTTCTCTTTCAACACCGACAACACAATCCTTATATGTTCAACATGATCATCTTTACTCTTAGAACTAAATACTCAAGAAATGTTACTGTCATACCCCAATTTTTGACCTAAGATACCACCTCATATCATTTGCATATGCATCATTTGCATCTCTAACAAATTGCATAGCTTGTGTTTGCTACTTGTGACTCAGCAGGATTTAATCAGGAAATCACTCATCAGTACAAGTAACAACCAATTAGGATTTTGTTCTCCCTTCATCTCAAATGAATCATCTTCATCTACAATCAATATTTGGTCCTCAGAGATTCATTTCAACAAGCTCAATGGCTCTGAATCGACCAAGTTAGGGTTTTGACTGAAGATAGCATACTCCTAACTTTTGCTCAGGATTTGACCTAATGACTTGGGACATAATATCAAGACCCCAAGTGCATCATTTTGACCTAATCCATTGGCTCATAACATCTCCTACACAAAGATTGATCAGACAAATCCTCAGATCAGGGTTTTGAACTATCAGGGACTGAAATCAGGGATCACATTTGGGAAACCCTAAAAATCCCCAGGAAGTCAATCAAAGGTTTCAATCATCCTCAAATAATCCCTATGACAATATCCAATGAAGATTGTGTCTCAATTCAAGATCCACAGTCATCAATTTCATCAGGTCGACAATTAGGGTTTTTGACCTAATTCACTGAACCACTGACTTTTTAATCAGGACATGGTGCCACAACTCAAACCATGGCTCAATATCCTCTAATGCTTCAATGTGATCCATTCATATCATTCATTTGATGAGGATAGCCTGTTTCATTTGAAATCTCCAGAAACGCGATTCGTCTGAAAAAGTCAACTGTACAAAATCACCATTGACTTTTGGGGAATTTTGGTCAACCATGACTTTTGAAGTTTTAAATCATCAATATATGATATGAGAAGTCATTTGATCAAGAAAAATCAAGAAAATCAACCAAGAATCAAAAAGTCAAAAGTTTGACTTTCCATACTTAGAAAAATTCTAAGTGTTTTTCAATGGTTTTTTCCAAATTTTGGAAGGGAATTTCTCAAAATTTCACCTACAAACTGAAAAAAACTTCCAACATGAAAGTTGTAGATTTTGATCCAATGAACAACTTTGACACATATAATTTTTTTCCATAAGATCAACCATTTAAGAGATATGGAGCTTCAAAGATGGCATCTTATGAAAATTTCACTTAAAACTTCATTTTCTTCAAAGTTCATGGATCTTTTTCACCCATTTCCTTAAAGGTCTTGAAGAAACTTTCAACTAGGCTTTTGAAGTGTGTAACATGAGCTTTCCAAAATGTCCAAGAGCATGAAAAAATATGGAGTGTAGCTATGGTTTTGAATTTTGACATTAGTGAACTTTTCACTTGAAATTTCAAGCCATTTTCACTAAGTTATGAACCATTTTGCCAAATGATCCAAGTAATGATGCATAGATGCAATAATTGGTAGATATTTTCTGATTTGAGATCAGAATGGAAGAGGATAAGAAGCTTGAGAAATAACCATGGTTAAGTCACTTTTAACCATTTGCATTTAATGTGAAAGATTCCATTTTATCTCTTAAGCCAAATCATCATTCTTGATCAACTTGCAAGAGCTTTGTATTCAGAAACTTTGGCCTATAAATAGAGGTTCAAATAGCTCTTCAATTCACACCAAAACCTCACAATTATAGGTTTTCTCTCTTCTTTCTTGAATTGCAAGTTTCATAGTTTTCAAAGAGGTAGAAAACTCAACCTCCAAACCCTTGAAGTTATGGCCAAAGTGATGGTTCTAGCAACTCATAAACATCATATGGGATGTGTTTGAACCACTCACACACCCCAAATTACCCCAAAACTCAGATTCACTCTTCAACCTCCATATGAACACATAAAGAGCCTTATCATGCCAATTTTCATTCCAGATCATTTCTGTCCAAATTAACACTTCCCACACCTCACATATATCACATATGAGCTATCCAAACACTCATCATCAACCTGAAACATCAGAATCATAGAGCTCGATTCACACTTGGGCTTAACTGCAGATCGGGTACCTCCAACTACTCCAGGTGTTTTCAATTCACTCCAAGCATCCAGACACCTTCCCTAAGGTTCATTGAAGCTGCCCAGATCAAGCAACAACATCTGTAACACCTCCTTTGCAAAATTCAATCTCCAGCTTGGCCGTTTTTGAGGTAAGTGCTCATGAACTTCAAACTCTATCATACATGCATCATAAATGAAAAACTGAGTTACCATCTTGTTTCTGCACCATCACTGAATAATAACCCTCAATCAATTGCATCATATCATGATCATACACGATTTCACAAAGATTTGTCATATTAGGGTTCTTCGTGTTCATCAGAGAATTAATCATCTTAGAGCAAAAATAAATGAAATTAAAGGGCACCATCATGTTCCTTGTGAAAAACCGAGTGAGATAGACCCTTTGATCGATCAAAACAACACAGATTTGAAGGAATTCAAAATTCAGTTAGGGTTGTGTTCTTGGCGCCAGATTTGGTTTGGGAAATTCAACATTGGTTTTAAAATATAATAAACTGAAGGCGTATGTATTACAAGCCACAAGCGTGGCTCAGTTGGTAAGTGTTTTGGCTGGTGAGAGAGAGGGCGCGAGTTCAAGTCCTTGTGGAGACAACCATTTTTTTAAACACTATTTTTCTTTCATTTTTTTTAACAAACTTCATTAATTAATTTAACTAATCAAATCAACTTATTTTTTCTTCATTTTTTGAACACTTCTTATTTAATATACATATTTTATGAATACCAAAAAAAATCATCAAAAAATAATTATTTTGATACATTTTTAAATAGGTTTAAAATGACTTATTTTTAAGTATTTTTAATACTTTAAATATTGTTTTTTTTCATTTAATTTTTAACCTAATCACTTGTAAATATTTTTTGAATAAACCCTAATCATCTAAGTGTTAATTGAAGACAATCTTTTTGTTTATCTTGATTAATTTGACTCCTTTCAAAATTCAAATCATTTTAAAACAAGCGATCACGATTCATTTCAAAGACAATAAACCATTTCTTTTTGAAACTATTGATTAAATCTTTTTAATTGATCAATTGATTTTCAAAATGATGTGGGGCCTCTCGAATATTAGAGAGTATAAGACCCACTCTTTTTTCTTTTATACAGTTTTTCTTTGTACAGAAAACTCTTTCAAAACAATAACTTTCAAACAGTTTTTCAAACCTCGCGTCTGTTAAAAATAATCAACCATGTTTCATAAAAAATATACCACGGGCCTCCACGTAGGTATAAGTCCCAAGCCCCTTTTGTACATACCCATTCCAGTACATGAAATTAGGTATTTCATTGTACGCCTTTTGTACATATCTCAATCAATTTGTTTTTTTAACTTTGAATAACAAACCAAAAATGAAGGTTTCTTTAAATCTTCCCAAAAATATACCATGGGCCTCCATGTAGGTATAAGTCCCAAGCCCTTTGTAAATACCTGTTTACATAGCTTTGAATAAATTCAAGAGGGCCTCTCCCCGAGTATGAGTCCCGAGCCCTGTGTATACAAATGGATCATGCTTACAGGTATATTTCCTTCATAAACTCCATTATATTCACACACTTTGTCATATATATGTATAACTGTTCGTATTTGTTCATGTACTCGTTCATATTTGTTCGTACTTGTTCATGTTTGTGATTGTGTTATATATATTTGTTCAACTTAGTACAACACTAGGTTCCCCATAGCCTCCTATTGGGCTTCGTGCAAAGAATCTCCCTAGTTTAGGTTAGGACATAGAGTATGGTTTCCCGGTGAAATCGCTCTAAGAGCTTAAACCAACTATACCATGCCTCCCCTTGGGCTTTGTACAAACGAGTGACCCTCCCATAGCCTCCTCTTGGGCTTACAATGCAAGGACCCTTGATTGTCCCTCCCATAGCCTCCTCTTGGGCTTACAATGCAAGGACCCTCGGATAGCCTCCTCTTGGGCTTCGTACAAGGACCCACGGGCTTCTTATAAGCATCCCCAATATCCAAATCAAATACCCTAGGAGATTAGACATTTTTCATCTCTATGCTAGGAGTATCTCTTATATATCATCACAAACAATCAATCAATCAAACTTTTTTGCCACAAGTCTGGCCAATCAATCAATCTTCTTTTGCCACAAGGCTGGCTAATCAATCAAACCGTTTTGCCACCGTACTGGCTGATTAATCAAAGTTTTTGTCACAAGGCTGACTTCATTGAAACTTTTGCCACAAGGCTGGCTGATTAATCAAAACTTTTTGTCACAAGGCTGACTTCATTGAAAGTTTTTGCCACAAGGCTGGTTAAACAAACAAAAATCAAACAGATGTATGTGATGATATAGATTAGATACATCTAGCATTTAGACGACATTTGTCTATTTTCCTTTGCTTCCACTAGCATAAGTGGGAACTACGATTGCTCTGACTTTCTCAACATCCCTTTGAGAATACGTAGGCACAAGGTCGATCCTTGGCGAGCAAAACAAAACAAAAAAAAAACCATTCAAACCTTAGCACCCGTAGACCCCGAGCTACAGATGCTCTGATTCCCTCTAAGGGATATGTATGCAGAGGATCGCGATGATCTTTGCGAGCATAATCAAACAAACACCTTAGGTCCCACCTATTTCACAAGAACCTCCACCACAACAAGAATGGAATAAACAAAACAAAGAAACCTATAGAGTACTATAGATACGTTGGGTGCTAATACCTTCCCTTCGTATAACCAACCCTCTTACCTGGAATCTCTCCCCCACTTATGCATTGCTTTTAGTTTCGGGCTTTGCATCTGTTTTTAGGTTATTGCAACTTTTTTCCTTTTCCTCCTTTGGAAATAATAAAAAGTTTGGTCCGTACAAAAGAAAAATCATTTTTTGAGCACTCGAGCCCAAAGAAGGCATCAGGTGTCTCATCCAGAAAAAAGGACAACGATTTTTCCCCGCGACAGTTACCTTAGGGAACCTTCTTTCTTCTTAATCGACAAGACAAGTGCAACCCTACGACTACACACCCAGACGAATGAACCTCTTCTCATATAACTCCTCAACTTGACCCTTCAACTTCTTCCTAGTCGTTTTACACACTACCAAATTAGTAAGACAGGTCTATCTCGTCCAATACGATCTCGTCTCCTATCAACAATAGATTAAGGGTGATCAAGTCCTCAATTTGTCAATAGACAGTCGACAATCATAATGAAACATAAAACTCCATTACTAAACTACAATATCGTTCCTTCAGATCTTGTATTCAAAACCACCTAAACTATCGAGACCCAAAGTCTCTATTGAGGTAACAATTACTCGATTTAACTCCAATCAAATCATATCATTATTCTCATCAAATTGAACTCACGGAGACAAACTAAGTCAATTCCAAAATCTCTACCAAAAATGCTCAACGGATAATTCAACACACAAAGAAGTAGAACAAAACTCATAGCAAGAGTATCAATAACCATACTTCTACGTGTAACAGATAAAACAAGATCCAATCTCATAGCACAATCCAAAGAATGAAAGTATGCGTTGAACCATTATCAATAATAGAGCACGTACCTCAAATTAGCTTCTCCTTAGCAATGGCCTCAGCACCAGACAACGCAAACACTTTTCCTTTCGCTCGCTCCTTCTTTGGCTTGTCACACATGGCACAATTGTGTCCTTGCTCACCACAACTGTAGCAAATCCTACTTGAACCAACTCCACAATCAACAGTTTTGTGACCCGTATCGCCACACCTGTAGCACTTAATCGGAGTAGAAACTCCTCCCCCACCTGGCTTCTTGCTAAAACCAAATTGTTTCCTTATGTCATAATACGGTTTCCCACGGAATTGTTCTCTTCCTCGCTTCAATTCCAGGACCTTCACTTCTTTCTTTCCACGCACATCTTCTGGAAAATAGTATTCCAAAAATGCATCACGGAAAAGATTCCAAGTAACTTCAATACCTTCCTCATCAAATCTTCGCACAGTATTACTCCACCAATCCTCAGCTCCTTCTGTCAGCATGTGAGTACCAAACCGTAACTTCTGTACATCAGTACAACTCATGACTTGAAAGATCTTCTCCATTTCTCTCATCCATGCATGTGCTTTGTTCGGTCCATACTTTCCTTCAAAGATCGGCGGATTGCACCTTCGAAAGTTTACAAAAGCGCGTAACTCATCCTCTCTTCCATTACCTGCACACTCGTGCGGCGCTTGTCCAATGGCACCAATCCACCTCGTTACTGCTCTGACATTAATGTCACCAATCACACTATATAATTTCAATTCAATTATATTTCTATTTCATTTTCCAATTTCTAGTATCCTAATGCTCAAGACCATTTTTATTGAAAAGAATATCGCGCTAGCTTTCTAACGCTTCGAACGGAGACTCAAACGGAGTTACGGTTCAAAAGATATGAATTGTTAAAGTTTTAACGAAGAAACAAACACCGACATCATACACTAACAACTCTAAACATGTCAAAATCACGCAAAACAAATAAAAGTATGACTCTTAATAACTCAAAACAACTCTGACAACTTATTTTCAACTTTAACAACTATATTGACAACTCTAACAACTCTATTGACAATTTTATTAAATTGCTATAATTTATTTATAAAGAATATTTAAATAAAATACAATTTCGGTCGATTCGTAAAAATCACAATTTCAACAAAATAACACCACCACGTTAATCTACTAATTAAACTTAGCTACCACGTAAATTTTCATCAAATTCCAGAGAATTAATTATACCGTTTAATTCGGCTATTTCAAATATATATCATCTCATTCTGATGATTCATTCCCATTTGTATATGTCATTATATATGTTCTTCTAGTAACAGGTAGACAAACATTGTAAACAGAACATATATATGAAGAAAAGTAAAACAAAATAATCAGTACATCATAAAACAAAAATGAACTAGATAAAGTGGGTGTTCCACTTCCATGATGTATAGTACTATATACACATTTTATCTTAAAGAATAATGTGAATACATGGAATAGAAAAAGCATATATAAAACAGTATAGTGAAATCACATGAATTGAAACAGTAAGTGGTGTTTCATTTCTATTTTATATGATCATGAAGTAATAGCACATGAGAATAATGGGAATAGTACCGTACTCACATCAAGGAAACAAAATAAATGGACACATTGACTACAGCATAAAACGAAATTGAAAACAAGGCCAAACAACACCCAGTGTAGTATAAAACGTAGGGGTGGGCCGTTCAACAAGAATTCACCATCCTTATTTTTTTTTCTTGCGTTTTCCTCCAATTCCAACATGCACAGAATTTAACCATTGTTTCTAAATCAATTTCTATTTCCTACACAAACACCTAATCATGTTAATCACCCATTAACCCAATCATACTAACCCATAATAATAAGGATTCTCCCCCTTACCTCTTCAATGTCCTTCAAACCCTAGATTTTGCCCCTTGTTGTTCTTCCCCTTTCTTCCTGTTCCTCCTCTCCAAAATGAGCCAAAGTTATGATACCTCTACTCTTCCCAAACCCTTACTATATTATTCATATTGGGCTTAACCCATATAATTCCACTTCCTAACTAATTAGGCCCAATTGATGAAATAGAGTAGTTCAAATAAATAATTATGCTCCAACAAATAATATTATTACCCTTAATATTATTTTCCGTTAATCAAATTAAATCCAACTTTATCTTAATTGAATAAAAATCTAATAATAATATTATTTCTAATATTATTTCTCTACATATTTCACTTTATTAATTCTTCGATTAACCGAATAAATTCCAACTTCACTTAATAATCCGAACACGTTTCTCAATAACACCGACGATCCAATTAATTATCAAACTTCGTCCAAATTAAGTAAATAAATCCTTAATTAATTTAATTAGCCAATTAATTAAATTCGGGCTGTTACAATAGTCCACGTTTTTGAAGAAGGGAAATAAATTCAAGAAAATGCATATGATAGTCAACGTTTTTTGAAAAGGGAAAGAAATTCCAAAAAATGCAAATGATAGTCCACGTTTTTTGAGAAGGGAAAGAAATACCAAAAATTACATATGATAGTCCAGGTTTTTGGATAAGGGAAAGAAATTTTAGAAATTGCTTATGACAGTCCACGTTTTTGGAGAAGGGAAAGAAACTCCACTAATTGCTTATCATAGTCCAAGTTTTTGGAAAAAAATTCTAGAAATTGCATATAATAGTCCACTTTTTTTGAGAAGGGAAAGAAATTCCAAAAATTGCATATGATAGTCCTTGTTTTTGGAGAAGGGAAAGAAATTTCAGAAATTGCATATGATAGTCCACGTTTTTGGAGAAGGGAAAGAAATTCTAGAAATTGCATATGATAATACACGTTTTTGGAGATGGGAAAGAAATTCCAGAAATTGCATATGATAGTTCACTTTTTTGGAGAAGGGAAATAAATTCAAGAAAATGCATATAATAGTCCACGTTTTTTTAGATGGCAAAGAAATTCCATAAATTGCATATGATAGTCCACGTTTTTGGATATGGGAAAGAAATTTTAGAAATTGCTTATGATAGTCCACGTTTTTGGAGAAGGGAAAGAAATTTCATAAATTGCATATCATAGTCCATTTTTTAAAATAAATTCCAATAATTGCATGTGGTAGTCCATGTTTTTGGATTATGTGAATTATGTGAATTATGTGAATTAATTTTGGATTATGTGTTAATTATATGCTTAATTGATTTTATGTTGTTTTATTTGGGAATTGTTAGTAAATAATATAAGATAGTAAGTGTTGTTGATTATTGGGCTTAAGTTGGTATTAGTAAGTGAGGGGTGTTAGTTAGAGCCCATTAGTAATTTAAGATAGTAAGGGTTTAACTAAATCAAGGGTTTTAGAGGAAATATAAATTAGAAGTTCATTTTGGGGTTTTTGGTGAAAGAAGAGAAGAGTAGAGTGAAGAGGAAGAGGGGAATCTCAATATTGAAGCTAGAGTTGTCTTCAATCCAAACCTAAGGTAAGGGTGGGATTCTTTCATGCTAAAAGGATGTATGATGATGTTTTGGATGGGATTTAATTGTATGTTGCATCCATGGAAGTTGTGTGTAGAGATGTTAGGATCTATGAACTAATGCTTGATTTGATGATTTGGAATGTGTTTAATTGATGTTTGATGATGTTATGATGTTATAAGACCCATAATAGGTGTTATAATTGTGTTTATAACCTGTATTCTATTGTTATTCGTGATGCTTGGTGTTTTCTAAGTAATTGAGCATGATTTATGTATGTGATTTTGTTGTTTAAAATGTGATGCTCCGAATCGTTATGTTCTATTTGCTTGAAATTTTGTACTCTGATATTCCTCTTTATTGCGGGGTAGATTTGGGGTGTTACATTAGTGGTATCAGAGCAGGTCGGTCTTGTCCGGCCATGTGTCGTGTCGTAGTGTAGTCTAACAAGCGTATATTATTGTTTGTGCTGATTGCTTTTGTGTTGAAGTGAAGACATGAGATGGCGGGAAGGAATGATGCTGCAATAGCTGCTGCTTTGGAAGCAATGGCTCAAGCTTTGGAGAACCAACCGAATGGTGGAGAGAGTGATGTTTCTCGGAGTTTGTATACCTTCCAAAGAGAGAACTCCCCTGTGTTTAAGGGAACTTATGATCCTGATGGCGCATTGACATGGCTAAAGGAGATTGAGAGGATTTTCCGTGTCATGGATTGTACTCCTGAACAGAAGGTTAGGTATGGGACTCATATGCTAGCAGTTGAGGCGGATGATTGGTGGCTAGAGACCCGTAGGAGATTGGAAGCGAGTGGTGAAGAGATCTCTTGGATTGTGTTTCGCATGGAGTTCTTAAGGAAGTACTTTCCTGAAGATGTCTGTGGCTAGAAGGAAATTGAATTCCTTGAGCTAAGTCAAGGGAACAAATCTATTGTGGAGTATGCTGCTAAGTTTGGTGAGTTGGCAAAGTTTTACCAACACTATGATGGGCCGAATGGTGAGTTTTCCAAGTGCATTAAGTTTGAGAATGGGTTGCGTCCGGAGATTAAGAAAGCAGTTAGTTACCAGAAGATTCGTATCTTTGTTGATTTGGTTGATTGTTGTCGGATCTATGAAGAGGATAACAATGCTTATTATCGTGTGATAAGTGAGAAGAGGGGAAATGGTTATCAAGGTCGTAGTAAGCCTTATGAAGCTTCGAGTGGAAAGGGCAAGCAGAAAGCGGTTGAGGGTAAGAGAACTAGTGGGGGAGATGCTCCTGCTGGTATTGTGTGCTTCATGTGTGGCAAGGTTGATCACAAGAGCACGTCGTGTAACGTTGATGCTAGAAGATGCTACCGTTGTGGGAAGTTTGGTCATGCATCGTCTGATTGTATGCATAAGGATATGGTGTGTTTCAACTGTGGTGAAGAAGGCCATATTGGAAGCAAGTGTCAGAAGCCCAAGAAGGAACAATCTAGTGCGAAGGTGTTCGCCTTGTCGGAACTCAGACCACTAGTGAGGATTCACTCATCAGAGGTACATGTTTCATTAATAGCATTCCTTTGATTACTATTAATGATACCAGTGCTACGCATTGATTTATATCAGCTGATTGTGTTGATAGATTGGGTTTGGTGTTATCTGCTATGAACGGAGAAATGGTTGTCGATACTCCGGCTAAGGGATCGGTGACTACTTCTCTTGTGTGTCTTAAGTGACCCGTGTCAATTTTCGATAGAGACTTTCTTATTGATTTTGTTTGCTTGCCGTTGAGAGGTTTGGATGTGATTTTGGGGATGAACTGGTTAGGGCATAACCATGTTCACATTAATTATTTTGATAAGTCTGTGAGGTTTTCTTCTCCTGAAGAGGAAAGCTTAGAGTTGTTATCGGCCAGACAGTTTCGTTTGTTGATGAAAAAAGATGTTCAAGTGTTCGCATTGGTTGCTTCGATGTCTGTCGAGAATCAGGCTGTAATAGAAAGATTGAAGGTAGTATGTGAATTTCCTGAAGTTTTCCCTGATGAAATTCCCGATGTGCCGCCTGAGAGAGAAGTTGAGTTCTCTATTGATCCTGTACCTGGTACTAGACTTGTGTCTATGGCACCGTACAGGATGTATGCTTTAGAATTGTCTGAATTGAAGAAGCAGTTGGAAGAATTGCTTGAGAAGAGGTTCGTGAGACCTAGTGTGTCGCCGTGGGGAGCTCCAGTGTTGTTGGTTAAGAAGAAAGATGGAAGTATGAGGCTTTGTATTGATTATCGTCAGTTGAATAAGGTAACAATCAAGAACAAGTATCCACTTCCAAGAATTGATGACTTTATGGACCAATTGGTTGGTGCTCGTGTGTTTAGCAAGATTGATCTGAGGTCGGGTTACCATCAGATTAAAGTGAAAGATGAGGACATGCAGAAGACGGCTTTCAGAACACGTTATGGACATTATGAGTATTCCGTGATGCCCTTTGGTGTTACTAATGCACCTGGAGTATTTATGGAGTACATGAACCGCATTTTCCTTGAGTATCTGGATCGTTTTGTGGTGGTGTTCATTGATGACATTTTGATTTACTCTAAATCAGAATCTGATCATGCTGAGCATTTGAAGTTGGCATTGCAAGTCTTGAAAGAGAAGAAGTTGTATGCTAAGTTGTCCAAGTGTGAGTTCTGGCTGAAGGAAGTTAGTTTTCTGGGGCATGTTATCTCGAGTGATGGTATTGCCGTGGATCCGTCTACAGTTGATGCCGTGTTGAGATGGGAAACTCCTAAGTCGGCTACCGAGGTTCGAAGCTTTTTGGGGTTAGCCGGTTATTATAGAAGGTTCATTGAAGGTTTCTCTAAGTTAGCCATTCCGTTGACTAAGTTGACTTGTAAGGGTAAGGCTTTCGTATGGGATGTTTCGTGTGAAGAGAGCTTTGTTGACTTCGGCACCGATTTTCATATTGCCTAATCCGGAAGAATCGTTCGTGGTCTATTGTGATGCTTCTAAGATGGGTTTAGGAGGTGCGCTCATGCAAAAGGGTAAAGTTGTTGCTTATGCATCGAGACAGTTGAGAGTTCATGAGAAGAACTATCCTACCCATGATTTAGAACTTGCTGCCGTAGTGTTCGCATTGAAGTTTTGGAGGCATTATCTTTATGGTTCTAGATTTGAAGTCTTTAGCGACCATAAGAGCTTAAAGTATTTGTTTGATCAGAAGGAATTGAATATGAGACAACAAAGGTGGTTAGAACTGTTGAAAGATTATGATTTCAATTTAAATTATCATCCAGGAAAGGCTAATGTTGTTGCCGATGCTTTGAGTCGCAAGACTTTGCATATGTCGGCAATGATGGTTAAGGAGTTAGAATTAATTGAGCAGTTTCGAGACCTGAGTTTGGTATGTGAAGTGACCCCTAAGAGTGTTCGATTGGGTATGTTGAAGATTAACAATGATTTTCTGGATAGTGTCAGAGAAGCCCAGAAGTTGGATGTGAAATTGGTTGATTCGATGATTGGAGTCGATCAAGCCGAGAATGGTGATTTCAAGTTAGATGCGCACGGTGTGTTGAGGTTCCGTGATCGAATTTGTATTCCTGATGATGAGGATTTGAAAAGATCTATTCTTGAGGAAGGTCATAGGAGTAATCTGAGTATTCATCCCGGAGCTACGAAGATGTACCAAGATTTGAAGAATTTGTTTTGGTGGCCTGGAATGAAGCGTGACATAGCTCAGTTTGTGTATGCATGTTTGACTTGTCAGAAGTCGAAGGTCGAACATCAGAAGCCTGCTGGTTTAATGCAACCGTTAGAAGTTCCTGAATGGAAATGGGATAGTATTTCCATGGATTTTGTGACAAGTTTGCCGAATACCGTGAGAGGACATGATTCGATTTGGGTGATCGTTGATAGGCTTACGAAGTCGGCTCATTTCATACCTATTAACATCACTTATCCGGTTTCGAAGTTGGCGGAAATTTATGTCCGTGTGATTGTGAAGTTGCATGGTGTTCCTTTGTGTATTGTTTCGGATAGAGATCCGAGGTTCACTTCAGATATTTGGAAGAGCTTGCAATAGGCGTTGGGTTCTAAGTTGAGGTTGAGTTTGGCGTATCATGCTCAAACCGATGGTCAAACGGAGAGAACGATTCAATCTTTAGAGGATTTGTTGAGATCTTGTGTTCTTGAGCAAGGAGGTACGTGGGATACTTATCTTCCATTGATAGAGTTCACATACAATAATAGTTACCATTCGAGTATCGGTATGGCACCGTTTGAAGCGTTGTATGGTCGGAGGTGTAGGACTCTGTTGTGTTGGCATGAATCCGGTGAGAAATTGCTTATGATAGTCCACGCTTTTGGAGAAGGGAAATAAATTCAAGAAAATGCATATGATAGTCAACGTTTTTTGAAAAGGGAAAGAAATTCCAAAAAATGCAAATGATAGTCCACGTTTTTTGAGAAGGGAAAGAAATACCAAAAATTGCATATGATAGTCCAGGTTTTTGGAGAAGGGAAAGAAATTTTAGAAATTGCTTATGATAGTCCACGTTTTTGGAGAAGGGAAAGAAATTCCACTAATTGCATATCTGTCCACGTTTTTGGAAAAAAATTCTAGAAATTGCATACAATAGTCCACGTTTTTTGAGAAGGGAAAGAAATTCCAAAAATTGAATATGATAGTCCTTGTTTTTGGAGAAGGGAAAGAAATTTCAGAAATTGCATATGATAGTCCATGTTTTTGGAGAAGAGAAAGAAATTCTAGAAATTGCATATGGTAATCCACGTTTTTGGAGATGGGAATGAAATTTCAGAAATTGCATATGATAGTCCACTTTTTTGGATAAGGGAAATAAATTCAAGAAAATGGATATAATAGTCCACGTTTTTTGAGAAGAGAAAGAAATTCTAGAAATTGCATATAATAGTCCACGTTTTTGGAGAAGGGAAAGAAATTTTTGAAATCGCTTATGATAGTCCATGTTTTTGGAGAAGGGAAAGAAATTTTAGAAATTGCTTATGATAGTCCACGTTTTTGGAGAAGGGAAAAAAATTCCAGAAATTTCTTATTATGGTCCACGTTTTTGGAGAAGGGAAATAAATTCAAGAAATTGCATAAGATAGTCAACGTTTTTTGAAAAGGGAAAGAAATTCCAAAAAAATGCAAATGATAGTCCACGTTTTTTGAGAAAGGAAAGAAATTCCAAAAATTGCATATGATAGTCCAGGTTTTTGGAGAAGGGAATGAAATTTCAGAAACTGCATATGATAGTCCACGTTTTTGGAGAAGGGAAAGAAATTCTAGAAATTGCATTTGATAGTCCACGTTTTTGGAGAAGGGAAAAAAATTCCAGAAATTTCTTATGATGGTCCACGTTTTTGGAGAAGGGAAATAAATTCAAGAAAATGCATAAGATAGTCAACGTTTTTTGAATATTGAAAGAAATTCCAAAAAATGCAAATGATAGTCCACGTTTTTTGAGAAGGGAAAGAAATACCAAAAATTGCATATGATAGTCCAGGTTTTTGGAGAAGGGAAAGAAATTTTAGAAATTGCTTATGATAGTCCACGTTTTTGGAGAAAGGAAACAAATTCCACTAATTGCATATCATAGTCCACGTTTTTGGAAAACAATTCTAGAAATTGCAAACAATAGTCCATGTTTTTTGAGAAGGGAAAGAAATTCCAAAAACTGCATATGATAGTCCTTGTTTTTTGAGAAGGGAAAAAAAATTCAGAAATTGCATATCATAGTCCACATTTTTGGAGAAGAGAAAGAAATTCTAGAAATTTCATATGATAATCCACGTTTTTGGAGATGGGAAAGAAATTTCAGAAAATGCATATGATAGTCCACTTTTTTGGAGAAGGGAAATAAATTCAAGAAAATGCGTATAATAGTCCACGTTTTTTGAGAAGGGAAAGAAATTCCAGAAATTGCATATAATAGTCCATGTTTTTTAAGAACGAAAAGAAATTTTTGAAATTGCTTATGATAGTCCATGTTTTTGGAGAAGGGAAAGAAATTTCATAAATTGCATATCAAAGTCCATTTTTTTGAAAGAAATTCCAAAAATTGCATATGGTAGTCCATGTTTTTGGAGATGGGAAAGAAATTACAAAAATTGCATATGATAGTCCTTGTTTTTGGAGAAGGTAAAGAAATTTTAGAAATTGCATATGATATGTCACGTTTTTGGAGAAGGGAAAGAAATCCCAGAAATTGTATATAATAGTCCACGTTTTTGGAGAAGGGAAAGAAATTCAAGAAAATGCATATGATAGTCAACATTTTTTGAGAAAGGAAAGAAATTCCAAAAATTGCATATGATAAGTCCACGATTTTTGAGAAGGGAAAGAAATTTCAGAAATTCCATATGATAGTCCAGGTTTTTGGAGAAGGGAAAGAAATTTTAAAAATTGCTTATGATAGTCCACGTTTTTCAGGAAGGGAAAAAATTTTAGAAATTGCTTATGATAGTCCACGTTTTTGGAGAAGGGAAAGAAATTCCACTAATTTCATATCATAGTCCACATTTTTGGAAAGAAATTCCAGAAATTGCATATAATAGTCCACGTTTTTTGAGAAGGGAGAGAAATTCCAAAAACTGCATATGATAGGCCTTGTTTTTGGAGAAGGGAAAGAAATTTCAGAAATTGCATATGATATACCACGTTTTTGGAGAAGGGAAAGAAAATCTAGAAATTGCATATGATAATCCACGTTTTTGGAGATGGGAAAGAAATTACAGAAATTGCATAGGATAGTCCACGTTTTTGGAGAAGGGAAACAAATTCAAGAAAATGCGTATAATAGTCCACGTTTTTTGAGAAGGGAAAGAAATTCCAGAAATTGCATATGATAGTCCATGTTTTTGGAGAAGGTAAAGAAATATTAGAAATTGCAGATGATAGTCCATGTTTTCTGAGAAGGGAAAAAAATTCTAGAAATTGCATATGATAGTCCATGTTTTGGGAGAAGGGAAAGAAATTCCAGAAACTACATATGATAGTCCACGTTTTTGGAGAAGTGAAATAAATTCTAGAAATTGGATATGCTAGTCCACGTTTTTGAGAGGGGAAAGAAATTCCATAAATTGCATATGATAGTCCACGTTTTTGGAGAAGGGAAGGAAATTCATAAAATTGCATATAATAGTCCATATTTTTTGAGAAGGGAAAGAAATTCCAAAAATTGCATATGATAGTACACGTTTTTGGAGAAGGGAACGAAATCTCAGAAACTGCATATGATAGTCCACGTTTTTGGAGAAGGGAAAGAAATCTTAGAAATTGCATATGATAGTCCACGTTTTTGGAGAAGGGAAAAAATTCCAGAAATTGCTTATGATGGTCCACGTTTTTGGAGAAGGGAAATAAATTCAAGAAAATGCATATGATAGTCAACGTTTTTTGAAAAGGGAAAGAAATTCCAAAAAATGCAAATGATAGTCCACGTTATTTGAGAAGGGAAAGAAATACCAAAAATTGCATATGATAGTCCAGGTTTTTGGAGAAGGAAAAGAAATTTTAGAAATTGCTTATTGTGGTGTCGTTTTTTTTTACCTCCCCGTTTCACTTGGGAGGACGGAACGCTAGACCCTACACGCGAAATTTGGAAGGAGAATGCGCCCGTGGTGGGATGAATTTTGTTTCAGTTCTTCCTACGATATCACACGAACTTTCTTATTGTCCTACAAGTAGGAAAGGGAAAAAAAGATCTCAACTAAACCCTAGGAGTTTGCTAAGTGTGGGGATTCACCTAGACTAGAAATTCTGGAGTCCGGGAGGTCGGTTATACATAGGGAAGAGTTTAAGCACCCTACATATCTGTAGTACTCTACAAGAACCTTCTCTGTGTCTAAATGTGTTTGTGCTGCTAATGATTATTGGGAATGTTTCTCCTTTGTATTAGGAGAAGGAATTGAATTGAATAAAAGAAAGACAGACAGACAGACTGACTATTTTTGGTATTTTATTAGCTCGCTGAGATTCCTTGTGAACCTCATGCCTACATATCCCTAATGGAAGTCAGAGCTTAATGTAGTTCGGGGAACTAATTAATTATTAATTATTTTTGGGTGCCTTGCTTGAAGCTCAAGGTTGAAGCTTGAATTAAATCTCTGTTTACAGTAAAGAGACATGAAGTCATCTTTATAGAGAGGTATTTCTACTATTCCACCACAAACATTAAAAGAGTGACAGAATAACTGAATTCATTTCATTCAAGAGGGGGACCTTACTTGTGTATGTGCAAGTATACCAGTCAAATGCCTCTTAAATGAAAGAAAGATGCTCATCCAAATTAGGGAAAGTTACCACATGTCTGGGTTTTACTGCCAGCTCATGCCTTTCAAAATCCTAAATGGGAGACTTGATTAAAATGAAATGTAATGTTTGTTTGAATGTGGTGAGATAGAGGAAAGATCTCTCTATAGAGATAAGCTATGTCTATCTACTGTATAAAAGATTTGATTTTTTAACTGGCTTGTATGAGGCCCAAGCTTGAGGCTTTTTTATTAATGTATTATTTATTGACCCTGGGAGATGACTCCACTGAGGGTTAATTACAAGGAATTTTTGTATTCTGTACAAAGCCCAGAATTGAGGCTGACTCTAGCTAGGAAAAAAAATTATTTTCTGCCTTGTACAAAGCCCAAGGTTGTGGCTGACTAAGTATGAATGACTCTAATAGGGAAAAGATCCTAGATGTTAGGAATCTTTGACACATGAAGTATGGTCTATCTGCCTTGTACAAAGCCCAAGGTTGTGGCTACCTGAATGATGAAGGACTCACTGGGGAGACTCTATTATATGCCTTGCACAATGCCCAAGGTTGAGGCTGACTATTAACAAGGGAGTTTTATTGTTTTGGTGCCTTGTATGAAGCCCAAGGTTGAGGCTAACTGTTTTTGTTGGGTTTTGACTCTACTGAAGGATTTATTTATTAAAAGACTGATTTTTTTGGAAGCTAACCCTTTCCAAGGATTTTGACTCAGCTGGTTAGTTTATCTTTTTTAAGAATGAGGTTTTTTGGAAGCTAACCCTTTCCAGGGGTTTTAACTGCTGGAGAATTTATCTTTTGAAAAGAATGATTTTTGGAAGCTAACCCTTTCCAGGGGTTTTGACTGAACTTGGAGGCTAACCCTTTTCAGGGGTTTTGTTCTTTTAAACAGATTTTTATTAATTGACTTTGGAGGCTAACCCTTTCCAGGGGTTTTTGTTAAGATGAAAGAATGATTTGGAGGCTAACCCTTTCCAGGGGTTTTTGTTAAAATGATGGCAGAAAGATTATCTAATGAGACTTCTTGTTTAAACCCCAAGATGAAGGCTGACACTGACTAAGGATAAACAAAACATGGATCCTAGACTCAGCTAAGGAAGATTAATGAAGATAAGGGTGACAGAGACTGTCCATGCCTCTCATTCCAAAAGGTGTACTCAATGTAAAATTGAGACAAACTTAGCTTGTTTAAAGTCTGGCTTAAATTGGAAGAAACTCACCAGGGTATGTTAAAAGGTGACTAAAGACCTGTTCCTATATTTATAAGAAACCTGATGGGTCCTTGTATACAAGCTCAAGAGGAAGCTGGAAATGCTTTTAAGAAGCCTGTGGGTCCTTGTACAAAACCCAAGAGGAGGCTAATCGAGGGTCCTTGTTATAGCACAAGAGAAAGCTATGTGGTTTTGAACTTATTTTGGCTTTAAGCAAATCGGTAAGAGGTTTCACCGGGAATAATTCCTCTTTGGGTGGATGTGTCGTATTTTTTGGATTCTAAGGTTTTTGCCAAGATGTTTCACCGGGAATAATTCATCTTGGGGGTTCGAACTACAGATCTCTAATTAGGAAAGAGCCTTCACCGGGAAGACATTCCCAATCCTAGGTCATATTCCTATAATATATATATATATATATATATATATATATATAGTTTAACTGTCCTAGGGTTTACACTCAAACGTAGTTCTAATATATATATAAACAGTTCTATATTTGACAATAATTTAAATAAAGACTGTAAATTGAAAGCTTGTAAAGCCTAACCTGGATGGAGTGGAGGCCTTTGAAGAAGTATGTACAAAGCCTTACCAATAATTGATGGATAACAGTTGAATATATATTTGATAAACAGTTAATGTTTTTGAAAACAAAAGAAGTAAAGATGGACAAAGGTCACATAGGTATCTGAAGAGTTTCACCGGGAATAATGCCCTTCAAATACCAGAAGAATGTTTTGAAAACAGAAAGGAGATTTTGAAAATACAGTTTTTGAAAACAAACTATGAAAAGAAAAAGGTGTTGGGACTTACACTCTATTAGAGGCCCACTTAAAATGATTTACTGTTTATGAGAAACAGTTGAAAATGATTGAAATGATATAAGGTTTTGTTGTTTGAAAACCTTAATCATCCTTTTAATTGGAGACTGAAAACAGTTTTGAACATTGACAAAAGTCAACTTAATTAAGGCAAAGGTGAAATCTATACCTAATTAAGACCTAAATAATTAGGTTTTTATCATAAAATTATTCACAAAGTAATTAGGTTAAAACAAAATGAAAATATATATTTTCAAAGTATTTAAAAAAAACACTTAAAACATACTATTTTAAACCTAATAAGAATATATGAAATAAATAATATTTTTATGATTTTTCTGATTATTCACAAAATAGATATATTAAATGACAATTGTGTAAAAAATGAAATTAAAATGAATTAATTTGATAGGTTAAATAATTGTTTAAAGTTGTAAAGAAATCAAATGGAAAAAGTGATAAAAAAATATTGTTTTGTCACTACCAAGGCTTGAACCCACGCTCCCATGGTCACCACACAAAACAAAGCCAACTGAGCTACACGCTCAGTATGACTAAAGAGGGATTCCAATTGGTTATATATAAAACACGCGCGTTAAAATGAAAAATAAAAACAAAAGGTCTGAGGGGGTGATCGAACCCCAGACCTAAGGCATGAGAAAGTGAGAGGCGCTTGTAACCAAGTGAGCTGAATGTTTTAGTCGTTCAAAACACGCTTCCAATTGATTATATTTTAAACTGGCTTCTGAGAATTCAAAAAAACGCGCGCAAAGCAACTTCATCTTCAACCTCACAATTTCAATTTCTGGAAATCCTATCTCCCTCAATTCTCAACTAAATTCAAAGATGTAAAGATGGATTTTGCTCGTTTTTGGACGAGGATCATGATGGTGTCCTTTAATTTAATTTATTCTAAGTGTAACATAAAATTCGCAAGCATGAACACTAAGAACCCTAAAACTGAAATTAAACATGAAATACTATATATGCATGATTTGATGCAAATGATTAAGGGCTAATGATCTATGAAGGTGCATAAACCAACTGGTAACTTCATTTTAAATTTATCATGCGTGAATCATAAAGTTTGAAGCTTTTGAAACTTACCTGAAAAATGAAGATTTGGCTCTGATCAAAGTGTGTTACAGAGTTGTTGCAACGATCCAGATAGCTTCAGTGATCCTCCTGGAAGGTGTTGAGATGCTTAACTTGGACTGAAAGTGCTCAGAACCTCTTGCTCGACCCCAACTGCAACAGATCCAAGTGAGAGGTGAAGATGATGATTCCCCATGTACAGAAGTGTTTCAGAGGTTTGGATCACCTCTAAATGACTCCCCTAAGGTGTTTGAATACTTAATTCCAAAGGAAGAGCTCTGGTTTGAAGAATCCGAGTCTTCTTGCCAAAGAACCTTTGAAAACCTTAAGTATGAAGAAATAAGAGAGAAAGCAAGAATTTTGTTGCTTTGGTGTGTTTTTTGAATGAGAAAGACCCCTCTATTTATAGGCAAATGGTTCAGATCAATTGAACATAGCAAGCTTGCTTAGTGAAGTGAGTTTGGTTTCTTAGCCATGAAGAAATTTTGAAAATATCCCAAATGCAATGATGCATTTTCGGGCTAGCTTCCCCAACCATTGATCTTGTATGATCTTAGGGAACATTTCTGATGCAGAGGAGAGTTCTAATTGGCTTAGAGCAAGATTCCTTGATGATTCACCATTTGCCATAAATTCAAAAATGCAATCATTACATAATCACATGCCTTTGTTTTTGGGAATCTTCTTCAATCCTTATGCAATGATGGAAATTGATGTATGGCATGCTTGCAGATGTATTAGAGGTCGTGTATCATCACTTAGTGAAGCTAATTGCAAAAAATTGCAAAGTTCCAATTTGTACATGACCTATAATTTCACCTTATGAGGCCAACTTTGAACAAGCATAACTCCTAGCTCAAAATGAATTTGGAGAAGGTTGAGCACAATTTGGAAAGCCCTAAAAATCTACTTCAAATAATTAGTTTGGGGTTTCTTCAGAATCATTTGGGAAAATTGTGAAAAATGAGCCCAAAGTTGGATGAAAACTAGGTTAAAAACACTTAGAAAAATTTCTAAGTTTTTATAACCTAAAGCTTGAAAATTCCAAATCTCTTAAATGGTTGATCTTTTGAAAAAAGTTCCTATGTAAGATGTTGTTTTATTTTGCAAGATCTACAACTTTCATGTTGGAAGTTTTTTGAGTTGTGTAGGTGAAATTTTGAGTTCCCACAATGCCCTCAAAAACCCTAATTCCTGACTTTTCGCTCCTTAATGATTCTTCTTGAATTTCTTTGGTCAAATGACTTTAATATCCATATATTGATGATATTGATCTTTGAAAGTCATGGTTTGACCAAAAATCTTAAAAGTTAAAGGTGATCCCATACAGTTGACTTTTTCCAGATAAAGTGAGATTTTGGACTTTTGTGTGGAATTAAGATCATCTCCTCAAATGAGTGATGTAAATGGGTTATATTGAGGTAGTAGAGGTTCTTGAATCATGTCTTGAGTTTTGGATCCATGCCCTGATTAAAAGTCAACTATCCAGATGAATTAGGTTAAAAACCCTAATTGTCGACCAGATGAAATTGGTGACTGTGGATCTTGAATTGAGGTGTGATGTCCAGTGGATCTTATTGTATGGATAATTTGAAGATGATTGAAGTCTTTAATAGATTTCCTGGAGCTTTTTAGGGTTTCCCAAAGGTGATCCCTGATTTCAGTCCATGATAGGCTCAAAAACCCTAGTCTGGTGACATGAGTAAACCTGTACTCAGATGACTGGGTGTCTAATCAATCATAGGTGAATATAAAAGTGAAGCTTTTGAGTCCTATGATTGTGTTAGAGACCAATCCTTCTATTGATTGATCCTTTGCCTGAGTTTTCTTGTCTTTGAACATCCTTGATTAAATGCTAGATGAAGAAGTGACTGCTCTGGGTACTTGCTTTGACCTGATGAAAATCCTGAAGATATGTCATCTCAGGGGGGTCAAAAATTAGGGTATGACAGATGCCCCTATTTAAGTTTCTTTTATCTGGAGGGAGAGAGATTGATATCTCGATCTCTCCTGCGTGAAAGAGACTTAAATATCAAAGAATGCCCGAATTTTGGGCGCTCCTGAGATGTTGTAATTGATAAAATCTTTACATGAACTGATCCCGTTATCGCACTTAGCGGGGGATGAGGAGACAAACTCCTGTAGGAATACGTCATGTGGATTCTGGTGAATGGATGGCAATGTAGGATGCGCAATCCATCTTCTTTAACTAAGAGTTGACACTTAGAAAAAGGCAAGCAACCTCCCCTTGTTTCGGATGTCTGCATCTCGAAACTGGTCTAAGTTGTGATTTTGGACAATATCTCAAATAAAGAGAAATTCTCCAAAGATTTGTTTCCTCATCAAACTTCTCATCAGCACTTGGAGATGAGATACCATTTGATGGTAATAAAGAAACTTCAAAGGTTTGTTTCCTCATCAAACTTCTTACCAGCACTTGGAGGTAAGATACCATTTGACGGTAAATAAAGAAACTTTAAAGGTTTGTTTCCTCATCAAACTTCTTACCAGCACTTGGAGGTAAGATACCATTTGACGGTAAATAAAGAAACTTCAAAGGTTGGTTTCCTCATCAAACTTCTTACCAGCACTTGGAGGTAAGATACCATTTGACGGTAAATAAAGAAACTTCAAAGGTTGGTTTCCTCATCAAACTTCTTACCAGCACTTGGAGGTAAGATACCATTTGACGGTAAATAAAGAAACTTCAAAGGTTTGTTTCCTCATCAAACTTCTTACCAGCACTTGGAGGTAAGATACCATTTGACGGTAAATAAAGAAACTTCAAAGGTTTGTTTCCTCATCAAACTTCTTACCAGCACTTGGAGGTAAGATACCATTTGACGGTAAATAAAGAAACTTCACCATCCCTCCTTTCAACTTGACGTTTTTGAAGGATCGTCATATGGTCCCGCGCTCTTTTGAGGGGTTAATGACTTTGCTCGAAAGTGGATGAACTGTCTTCGGGAAGAAGACTACCATTCACCTACTTACACTGAGGAATCTGAACTATCTTCTGGACGTAGACTACCATTCACTGACTCCGTTGGGGATCATTTGTTGATCCGCTGGGGAAATACCAAACTTCCGAGGAATTCAAAATGCGAAACAAACTATCTTATTTGAAGAAGATTGTCGAGCGTCGCTTCTGCAGGAGATTCTCAATTGGGGAATTCCAAAAGTGAACAAACTATCTCTTTGAGGGAGACTACCATTTGTTGACTTGCTTGGGGAACTTGGGTGTATGAACCTTCTTCATGAAGAAGAAAACCCTTTCACAACTTTGCAGGGGAATCTTGAGTATATGCCCAAGTAATTTGGGTATTAACACGATCAAAACCTGGCTCGACTATGCTAATTACGCAAATATGGTGTGAGACAAAATGCATGAATATTACGATGATTATGAAATGCAAAGTGAATGTGAATAGAATTGTCGCGGATGTAAAATCCTATGATACGACTTAAATCTTGTTGATCAAAAGATGTCTTCTTCTTGTAGTTCGAACTCTGTTGGGGATACCTGGTTATCAGTTGTCCGCTATCCGAAGTGAGTGATATGAATTGAAGTGAAGATCCGTCATCGGGAGATGTTCGCAAAGCGACCTCATGGGGAAATCTTGGTTCCCGGAGTCTCAACCGTTCTCGGAGTAGCTGTTTGCATTCTTCCTATTGTTTGTAAACCTTAGAAAGAAAATTTCACCTCTATTTTTTTTTTTTGCAAGTAAATTCATTTTTATTTTATGAAAACATTTCGTTTCAAAAAAAAAATGACTGTTTAAATTAAAAAACGCATTTCAAGAAACTGAAAAAGACTCGATTGCAAAGAAAGGCACAAGGCTCAAATTATTATTTACGAAATGGTAATCAGCCAAATGCTTGATTCCATGGAGTATTTACAAAGTTGGAAATTGATAATTTTTCGGGAAAAGGGCTACGATGAAACGTGACGACCGTTATCTTTCCCTTCCACTCCGAGTTGTGCTGTATTGGTGCTTCGTAGAAGATGACCTACTGCTAATGAATACTCCGTTATGGATTTTTGAATGATCAAGTTTGTCCTGAACACAGTTACTTGCCATATATCCCTAACTTTTGCGTAAACTACCCCTCTCGGGTTTTAAGTCTACCGGGATTGATTATTTATTTTTTATGTCTCTAACTTTTGCCTGAATCGCCCTTTCGGGTTTTCGATTCACCGAGACGCTCTTTTTTGCCTAAGTCGCTCTTTGCGAGTTTTCAACTTAGCGAGCTGTTCTTTTAATTATTTAGGCGAAGTATTTCTTGACTGCGTCGACGTTCACAGGACGGGTGAATTCTTCTCCATCCATAGTCGTGAGTATTAAGGCTCCTCCTGAGAAAGCTCTCTTGACCACGTAGGGGCCGTCATAATTGGGAGTCCATTTTCCTCTCGAATCTGTGAGAAAAGATTGAATCTTTTTGAGTACAAGGTCGCCTTCTTTGATTTTGCAAGGTCGAACCTTTTTGTCGAAAGCTTTCTTCATTCTTTGTTGATATAGCTGACCGTGGCATAAAGCTGTCATGCGCTTTTCTTCGATCAAGTTCAATTCATCGAATCTGCTTTGACACCACTCGGCTTCTGTTAATTTCGCCTCCATCAAGACTCTCATTGATGGGATCTCAACCTCTATGGGTAGGACTGCTTCCATGCCATATACAAGGGAGAAAGGAGTTGCTCTAGTCGAAGTACGTACTGATGTACGGTAACCATGAAGAGCATACGGGAGCATTTCATGCCAATCTTTGTAAGTGATGACCATCTTCTGAACGATTTTCTTGACGTTTTTGTTAGCTGCTTCTACAGCTCCATTCATCTTTGGTCTGTAAGGAGATGAGTTGTGATGTTAAATCTTGAATTCTTCACAAAGTTCCTTCATCATTTTGTTATTCAAATTTGACCCATTGTCAGTGATTATCTTGCTAGGAATGCCGTAGCGACAGATAATGTGATTCTTGATAAACCTGACGACAACTTGTCTTGTAACGTTTGCATATGAAGCTGCTTCAACCCATTTGGTAAAATAGTCTATAGCTACCAAGATGAAGCGATGTCCGTTGGACGCTTTTGGCTCGATCATTCCAATCATGTCGATTCCCCACATGGAGAAAGGCCAAGGGGAAGAGAGTATGTTGAGAAGAGATGGTGGCACATGAATTCTATCGGCGTAGATCTGACATTTGTGACACCTCTTTGCGTACTGGTAGCAATCTGACTCCATCGTCAGCCAATAATATCCTGCTCTCAGTATTTTCCTTGTCATGGTATGTCCATTGGTGTGAGTACCAAAGGAACCTTCATGTATTTCTCTCATGAGTACTTTTGCTTCTTTTTTGTCAACGCATCTGAGCAGAACCATGTCGAAGTTTCTCTTGTACAGAACATCTTCATTCAGGAAGAATCTACAAGTTAACTTTCTCAAAGTCTTTCTATCTTTCTTTGACGCCCCAAGAGGGTACTCTTGCTTTTGAAGAAAGTTCTTGATGTCGTGATACCACAGTTTGTCGTCGATGATTGCTTCTACTGTGAAAACATGAGCGGGCCTATCCAGTCGCATAACATCGATCCGAGGAATGTCATTCCAATGATTTATCCTAATCATGGAAGAGAGTGTGGCTAATGCATCAGCCAAGTTGTTTTCGTCGCGCGGAATGTGATGAAAATCTACCCTGTCGAAGAATGGTAATAATCTTCTCGCGTAGTCTTTGTAAGGAATTAGCCCTGGTTGGCGTGTTTCCCATTCTCCTTTGATTTGATTGATGACCAAAGCAGAATCTCCGTATACATCCAAGTGTTTGATTCTTAGATCCACGGCTTCTTCGAGACCCATGATGCAAGCTTCATATTCGGCCTCATTGTTTGTGCACTTGAAAGTTAATCTGGCGGTAAATGGAATGTGGGTACCCTGAGGTGTAACAATGATTTCCCCAATTCCTCGTCCATAAGCATTGACGGCTCCGTCAAAGATTAAGCCCCACTGGGATCCTATCTCAGGTCCTTCGTCTGGTAGTGGCTCGTCGTAATCTTTCATCTTGAGGTACATGACGTCCTCGTCCGGAAAGTCAAAACTGGTTGATTCATGACCATTGAGTGGATGGTGAGCCAGGTGCTCAGCTAGAATGCTTCCTTTCACGGCTTTATGTGCGTGATACTCAATGTCATATTCTGATAACAATATCTGCCAACGGGCAATTCTCCCAATTAAAGCAGGCTTCTCAAAGATGTACTTGATTGGATCCATATGAGAGATCAAACAAGTAGTATGTCGAATCATGTACTGGCGGAGACGCTTTGCAGCCCAGGCCAAAGCACAACACGTCTTCTCGAGCATGGAGTAGCGGGATTCACAGTCAGTGAATTTCTTGCTTAGGTAGTAAATGGCATGCTCTTTTCTTCTCGTCTCGTCTTGCTGTCTAAGGACACAACCCATGGAATCTTCTAAGACGGTTAAGTACATTATCAAAGGTCTTCCTTCCACTGGAGGAGACAAAATGGGTGGTTCGAGCAGATATTCTTTAATGCTGTCGAACGCTTTCTGACAATCGTCTGTCTAGACGCAACTTTGATTTTTCCGTAGAAGTTTGAAAATAGGAGCACAAGTTGCAGTCATGAGATATATGAATCTCGAGATGTAATTCAGACGTCCAAGAAATCCTCTAACTTGTTTCTCGGTTTTGGGTGAAGGCATTTCTTGAATTGCCTTGACTTTGTCTGGATCTACTTCAATTCCTCGTTTGCTGACAATGAAACCAAGGAGTTTTCCTGAGTAGACACCAAAGGTGCACTTGTTGGGGTTCAGGCGAAGCTGAAACTTCCGTAAGCGTTGAAATAACTTTGTCAGATTTTATATGTGATCTTCTTCATTTTCTGATTTGGCAATCATGTCATCCACATAGACTTCCACTTCTTTATGCATCATGTCGTGGAAAAGCGTAGTCATGGCTCTTTGATAAGTTGCCCCTGCGTTCTTTAGTCCAAAAGGCATAACACGATAGCAGAACGTGCCCTAGGGGGTGATGAAAGCTATTTTCTCCATGTCTTCAGGTGCCATTTTGATTTGGTTGTATCCTGAAAATCCGTCCATGAATGAGAAAACTTTGGATTTTGCTGTACTGTCTACCAACATATCAATATGTGGTAAAGGAAAATCATCCTTAGGGCTAGCTTTGTTCAAATCTCTGTAGTCGACGCACATGCGGACTTTTCCGCCTTTCTTAGGAACGGGAACAATGTTAGCTAACCACTGAGGGTATTCTGAAGTGACGAGGAAACCTGCGTTGATCTGCTTTTGAACTTCCTCTTTGATTTTCATGGCCATCTCTGGATGAGTTCTTCTCAATTTTTGCTTGACCGGAGGGCATTCTGCTTTTAATGGCAAGTGATGCTCCACTATACTGGTATCCAACCCTGGCATATCTTGATAAGACCAAGCAAAGACATCTGAGAATTCTTTGAGCAGTTGTATCAAACTCTCTCTGATCTCTGAACTGAGCGAAGCTCCAATCTTAACCTCTTTTCTGTTTCCATCGGAACCAAGGTTAATGATCTCTAGAGGCTCATTGTATGGCTGAATGGCCTCTTCCTTTTGTTGAAGTAATCGTGAAATTTCCTTTGATATTTCTTCGTCTTCTTCTTCCTCTGCCTCGAATACAGGAAACTCAAAGCTTGGAGAAGTCATACGATCGCACGTTTCAACGGGGTATTTTATGATTAATCTGCATATGTGTGATAAATTTTATTTAGACAACGAGGGAATACTCGGTGTATGCAGTTAATGGAATTTTTGATGTTTTTTAAGGGTGTTTTTTAGGATTACCAATTTCCGAATAAAAGAAAAGGAAAAACTAACGACGGAACAAAATGACATTTTTATTTATTGACAGTCATTTCTTGAAACAAAGACCCTATAAAACAAAACTCTATTGCTTTGGGCGAAGCAAAGAGGGACATTTTCCTAAGAAATAGTAAAATGCAAAGCCCAATGAAACATCTCTTCATCCTGGACTATGGTGAGAGGACAAAATAACGGTGAAAGTTCCTACTTAGGAGTGCGAACAACAGTTGTAACTTCAACAGCTGTCCAATAGTGGCGAACCCCATTGTGCACTAGGTAATCTGGAACCTTAGGCTTAAGCTGGCCTGTGGTAGGTCTTGATTTACCAACCACTGTCTTTGCAACACTCAGACGATCTTTTTCTACTTCAGCAGACTGAGCGGTGTGAGCATACCCATTTCCAAGTGGAGTACGTCGAACTTTCTTTTGAGGAAACTTCCAATCTTCTGAATGGAGAGACTCGTTGTCGGAGACACTTTTGAGATCATCCTCTTCTGTATTTTGGTCTTGCTCTTCTCCCAAGATGGCATTGACTAGGTATGTATTAGATCCGTAGCCTCGGAAGGTGACTTGGGGATATAATCCTCAATGATGATTTCACCAGATGTTGATGATGAATAGAAAGGGTTATATATCTCTTTTGGCTGAGAGAGGTACTCGTAATCAATGTTCCATCAAGTTGGAACGATATCTTCAAAAGAGGTTTTTGAGCTTTCAGGAGCGGAGTATTTCACCATGTAGTCGAATTTTCCGCTTGGTTCTCCTAATGTATCCCAAGTTTCTTCGGGGATAGGAGGAACTTCTTTTGATGAACCATGACTTCTGGTGGTGAAGCTATTTGTAACTTCGTCACTGCTTGGTTGAGTCTTACTTTCAGATCCCTTAGTCGGATAACAGCAAGGTGATTCAGACTCTGATAGGGAGATGTATCCTGCTTTGTTAAGATAGGATAGCCATTCCTCTTCATCGGTGTTTTCCGTACCGATGGTATTGACTGTTTGTTGAACAGGTTGAAGAAAATCTCCGCTGCGGAAAGTTTCTTGAATTGGAAGAACTACCTCAGTTCCTGGAATAGTCTTTGATCATGTTGGAAAGAATCCAACTCCTGTTCTGTTCTTGTTGTTGGTAGGAATATTAATGTGCCCCCAACCACTAGTAGTGCCATCCTTTACAACTTGGATTGCATCTCTGTATGAAGAGATAGATGCTGCTTTCTCCTTTCCTTTGTCCAAGGAAAGTGCTTGGAATTTAGTTCCAACAACTTCTTTTGGTTCTATGTCGGAGAATGATGACAGGTTGCTGACGATCAGAGCTCGTTCTCCACATACGGTTATCAATTTGTCATTTCTTATGAACTTCAGTTTCTGATGAAGTGTTGAAGTAATTGCCCCAGCCTCATGAATCCATGGGCGACCTAGCAAACAACTGTATTGTGCTGGAATATCCATGACTTGGAAAGTGATTTTGAACGTCTGAGGTCCAATAGTTATGGGAAGATCTACTTCTCCAAAAACTGACTTCCTTGATCCATCAAATGCTTTGACGATGACATGACTTTTTCTTAGAGGGTAATCTTCGAAAGATAATCTTGACAATGTTGATTTCGGCATGACGTTGAGAGAGGATCTGTTGTCTATTAGGACTCCTGTGAGTGTATCACCCATGCAGCCAACTGAGATGTGAAGTGGAAGATTATGGTCTACTCCTTCTTCAGGAAGATCTTCGTCACAGAAACTCAGGCTAGTTCCCGCGGAGATGTTGGCAACGATGTTGTTGAATTGGCTTATTGTGACGCTAGGTTCTACAAAAGCTTGTTCCAAAACTTTCTGTAGAGCTTCCCTATGAGCTTCATAACTCAATAGCAGGGAAAGGACAGAAATCCTAGACGGAGTATGTAGTAATTGATCTACAATGTTGTATTCACTCCTCTGGATTAACTTCAAGATCTCATCATTTTCTTTCGCTTGAACAGCATTGTTCGGATGATTGTCTTGCCTATGTGGTACTTCCTCCGAAGGTTTCTCCATATTTTCTGTTGTTCTGTTGAAGACTCGTCCACTTCTGGTGACTCGACTAACATCAGCAATGTTGACAACAGACGGTAATGGTATCTCCTTACCATTTTCAATGTATGTAGCATTGTACTTGTATGGTATAGCCTTGCTGGACTCATACGGTACAGGACCTGGTAAGTAGATGACTAGTGGAGCAACTGCTGTCTTCCTGCTATCATACTTAACTTGCATTGGTTCAACTTGATTAATTTGAGGAGATACGGTAAAGACTTCATCATCTTCTCTGTTGGCAAGAACAGTAATGGTATTGTCATCCATCAGTTTTTAAATGTCGTTGCGAACATGCAAACATCCTTGTGAATTTCTTCGACAAATTCTGCATCTACTGTAAGCGTGGAAATCTGTTCCAAAGTAGGCAAGTCCATTTAAAGTTTTATGGAACCTGACTACCGATCCTTCAAGATCTTCAACTTTGTAGATTTTGTATTCTCCTGGACATCCTTGAACCATGTTGATGTCATGTTCAGTTCTGACTCGGATATGTTGAATCCATTCTAAGTCCATTTGTTCTTGTAATGCAGCTTGAACTACGGCACATCCTTGATTATTCTTTGGACAAATATCGCATGTGAAGTAGTTGTGCGGTGGTACGTGGCCGTACCTAGCTTGTTTAGCGTGCATCTTGACAAGATTTTCCCCTATCTGACGAATGTCGTAGATTTGAATGACGTTAGGGTATTGATCTATCCAATTCACTGAAGCTTCTTTATGCTGCGGCAAAGGATTTTCTTGGACGTTTGGACTAGTGTCTTTGAAGGATAGCATTCCACTCTTCACTAATCGTTGGACGTCAATCTTGAAAGGGAAAAAGTTCTCAATATTGTGACCTGGTGCCCCCTGATGATAGGGACAAGATTGGTCAGCCTTATACCATGGTGAGGAACTGTTTGTAGGATTTGGAGGACTTCTTGTCTGAATGAGTCCTTTTTCCAGTAATGTTGGAAACAATTCCGTATACGGCATTGGTACTGGGTCAAAGGCAGGATACCTTGGAGCCCGATTGTTGTAATTTGGAGGTCGAACCTGCTGCTGAGGTTGCTGCAACCTTTGTTGAATTTGTTGTTGCGAGACCTGAGGTTGATAAGCTGGCGCTGAGTTAACACCCGGAGTTATTGCTGCAACTTGAGGTTGAAATTTCTTCTTGATTTTGTGCAAGACATTGCTGACATCTTGATCCTTTTTCTTCTGGAAAGAACTTCCATACTTCCTTGGACCAATAGAAGATTCTGGTTCTTTGTTCAAGCGTCCTTCTCGAACTGCTTCTTCTAAACGTACACCCATGTTTACCATCTCGGTAAAGTCACTTGGTGCACTTGCAACCATTCGTCCGTAGTAAAATGGACTCAAAGTCTTGAGATAGATTTTTGTCATTTCTTTCTCTTCAAGTGGTGGACAAATTTGAGCAGCAACTTCACGCCATCTCTGATCGTATTCCTTGAAGCTTTCTCTATCCTTTTGAATCATGGCCCGGAGTTGATCTCTGTCGGGAGCCATATCCAGATTGTACTTATACTGTTTGACGAAGGCCTCTCCGAGGTCTCGAAAAGTACGAATCTTTGAACTGTCCAAATTCATGTACCATTTGAGTGCAGCACCAGTCAGGCTGTCTTGAAAATAATGAATGAGTAATTGTTGATTATCAGTCTGAGTTGACATTCTTCGAGCGTACATTACGAGGTGAATTTGTGGGCATGAATTCCCTTTGTACTTCTCGAATTCTGGTACTTTGAATTTGTGAGGAATCTTAACATTTGGAACCAAACAGAGGTCTGCATCATTCTTTCCAAATAGATCTTGTCCTCGAAGAGTCTTGAGTTCCTTCTGCATTTGCAGAAACTGTTCCTGGAACTCGTCCAATCTTTCATACACGCCAGCGTCCTCACTGGGAGCGTGATGATATACTTGTCCGCCCTGTGGAGGAAAAGTATGCATAATGGGCTGTGGAGAAGCCATGACAGCAGATCTTGGAATCTCAGTATTCTGTTGTTTGAAACCCATTGTCGTTGCTCTTGGATCTTCAATTTCCAGAGGTTTGTAACCCTCCGGTGGTTGCATCTCCATTGTAGCTCTTGGAACTTCAGAAACTGGGGGTATGTACCCTTCTGGAATAAAGTTTTACGGCATGCCCCAAGGTCGGTTGGGTGGCATGGCATACTGAGGAATAGGAGTAGAAACAATCTCGGAAACCACAGTCCTTTGTGGTTCTTCTGGCGTTGGTCGATTCTGTGCAACTACCAAGGCTTCTACCATGCTATTGAGCCTTTCAATAGCATCTTTGAGAGTATTAACCTCTTCTCTGAGTTCTCCATTCTCTTGCTCAAAGTCTTCCATTCTTTTCTTGCGACTTGAACGAGTGTTGTATGGATGAGACAGCTTGAAAGTCTTGGTTCACCTCCTTCTCCTCCTCTCTTTCTGGAGAAAGGAAAGTGACTATTAGATCCGCGACAATTCTCGTGTCAGTGCGTACGACTAAAGCGATGTATGATATGCAATTAAGTTAATATTTTTCAAGGAAACACCATAATTACGTTATGAAACATCAAACTTTTATTAATTAAGCAAAAACGCCGTTTTTTACACACTTTGAAAAAGAAATACAGAGAAACTGAGAGAAAGGACTCTAAAACTTTGACGAAGAGCCGACTTCACGTTCTAACATCTTCTTCTGTTTCTTGAGCTGAGCGTTCTCTGACGTGAGCTGATCGATGATCCAGGAAGCAGGAGGGATATGATGAGAAAGTGATGATTGTGTCACTTGTCGATCGAGTACTTCAAGTAACTCATCCTTCCTTCTTAGGATGTTCTGAATCTCAACATTTTCCGTGTTGACGATTCGATACTTGTTCCTCCAAGCATTCCTTTCTTGGCATACCTTGTTTAATGCCGCTTGTAATTTTTCAACATCGGTGGAGAAAAGGTATATTGGTTCCCTTAGGGGAATGGGTTCTTGATGCTGATATGGCATCCTGAGCTTGAATGCTCTGATGCGTACCCATTGGAGGTAAGGATCCAGGGAAATGCAAAGTTGTTTTCCTAACAATCTTCTCCCTTTGCTGTGAACAAGACACCAGGCTTGGACAATTTCCTTCTTCAGCATGTTGCCATGATCGTCGATGTTCTTGAAGAACAGACCCTCCAATTGGATGTTACTTGGTATATTTTTCATGGGATAGCCGTATTGACGACGGGCTAAAGCTGGATTGTAACTGATTCCTCCCTTAGTTCCAATAAGGGGTATGTTGGGAAAACTTCCGCAACTGAAGATGATCTTGGTTTCATCGTTGTCAGGACTACACCATTCAATGTCCGTATGAGTGAGGGACATGATTTTCTGTGACCAGTAAAGGCCATCCCTCATGTTCCAGAAAGTGCTAGACTTTGACAGGTGCGAAACGAACCATTCGTATAACAACGGTACGCAGCATGTGATTAATCCTCCTCGCTGCAGGTTTCTTGAATGCACAGAGTGATAAGCATCCGCAAGCAAGGTTGGAACTTGATTTCCAATTAAGAAGATCTTAATTGCATTGATGTCAACGAAATCGTTAATGTTAGGAAACAAAAACAATCCGTATATAAGCAAAGCCAAGATTTCCTCAAATGCGCTCATATCTTGGATACTGACGAAGTACCGAGCTTGATCAAACAGGAATTTGGAAGGCAATCCTTGAATTCCTCCTCTACTCACCATATGATTTCTGATGTCGACTACGTTCAAAGGAGTAGTTGCAGCAATGATAATGTCGTCAGGATTCTTTTCCAAACCGGAGTACGGATCTTGCGCGTACACGGGTATTCCAATCAGACGAGAGTACTCCTCCAACGTAGGCATGAGCTGATAATCTGGAAAGGTGAAACAGTGATACGTTGGATCGTAAAACTGTACCAATGTGGGAAGGACCCCATCCACAATGTTGGTATTGAGCAAAGGCAGAAGTTTTCCATACTTCTCCTTGAAAGCCTGGGGGTTGACCACCAGTTTTCCGAGCTTTCCCAGTTCCTCGACCTGGGGAATCTTGAAGGTGTATTTCCTAGCTCTCTTTCTTCCGTAATCCATGGTATAGATCCTTAAGTCCTTTCTCCGTTTCTCTCTTTCTATGAAGTTCAAAACGTTCGTTATTTAGTTTCCTTGAAAAACGACTCGAAAAAGACTCTTTTGTTTTTAGTTATTATTAATGAATGATGCATGAATGCATGAATGCACACACAAGAGGTTTTAAACAAACATGGCGCAGAAGGGTATAGTGGTCATGAAGTCAAAACGCAAACCTCGCCCCAATGGTAAACTAAGGATAAGGATTTTTGTACCTGTAGAACGGGTTCTAAGGGATCTCAGAGCTTTTGCTCAATCTTAAAGATACGTTGACTGGTATCTATAAGAGAGTTTTCTCTGAGTGTAGTATCTGCGTGACAATTACTTTCGTAATCACCGCTCTACGTCCTAACAAAAGGGGTAACCGGTTACGCTGTTGAAAATTGGGAAATCTAGGCATTTTACGTGACCGTAACCGGTTACGGTTCCTGGTGTAATCGGTTACACTGGGCGTAGAAGGAAAATTTCAGCAATCTTGGGAAATTCATATCTCCCGTTTCGTGTGTCCGTTTGATGCGTACCATATATCGTTAGAAAGCTAATTAAGTGTAATATCTAGGAAAGTTAGCCTTAGTGTCTAAATAATATTTTTCGATATATCTGACGCACCTTCAGTTAAGTGCGACACTGATAACATGTGAAGCATGTATGTTTAGACTGAAATTCTGCATTATTCTTTAAAGCTGTGTTATGTCATTATGTACTATGCTGAGAATATGAAAACTCCGTCGTTTTGGTTAAACGATTGGATTGGTTGCTTTGTTTGTGACTTTGACATTATGTCATATTTTCATATGCTTGAATCGAAGTGGCCGGAAAGCTAGATTGGGACGCTGCTCCGACTATGTAGTCTATGAGCCCTCCCGAACCGTGTAGTCCAATGGAATAACCCGTTCATGTGTATTGTTCGATATGGTGTGCATCTGAGCTACCGTTGCAGTGTGCTCGTGAGTTTCCGTACGGGGTTTTACTCACTTGGCATTAACACACTTGCGTGCTCGGCATGGTAGGGTTATGCGGCTATGTAGGCTAATGCATAATGAGGTAACTCACCTCTAGTAAAGTCACGTAGACTAATACTAGGCTTTCTCCCGATGGGCTCAGGCGTCAAGGTGGCGGTTTGTACTCGGCGTAACTCACTAGCGTGAAGAAGGTTAACGGAACAATGACGCCATTTAGGCAAAAGTCATCTCGCGGCCATTTAGGCTCGTGCGAACCGTTTAACCGTCTTGCAGTGTGCTTGTACAAGTCCCTTGACATATAGGCAGGAGGTTACTCATCGAGGATGCATTTATTCCATAATCTAGCCGAGGTTGTTACACTTCGGGATTTCCCCGTGTGTGGATGCGGGTTTGCATACTTGTTTGCTATACAGTGTGTATTTGCTTGAGACAAGTCCAATGGTGGACGAGTCACTTTGTTTACTCCGTAATTGTACCAGAAGTGAGAATAACCCCGAATCCATGGTGGGTTCGTTCCTTTTGTATGTTCCCTTTTAGATCCGAGCGGACTAATAGGATAGGCGGACTCACTGAGATTTAGTAATCTCATCCCATTCCAATTATTTCTTTTCAGGTGGCTCGAGACAAGATCGCGGTAAGGTAAAGATGGTTTAGATCTTTGGCGATGCTTGGATGTTCCTTTTAGTTCCTTATCGTGCTTACTATCTATTGTATTTTGGATATGTACTAATATGATGTACTTGTATTTTGGCCATGATACATTCGGCTTTTGTATTCATGTACTTTCACTTTCCGCTGCAAACGTTATGTAATTGTTGTCTTATGAACCATTTTTAATACTTTATGCATATTATTCTAGATATATATGTGTGGGGTGTTACAGTTGGTATCAGAGTAGGTCGATCCTCGACCTTGCTAAGACGCATCATAATGCAGTACAATTCTGCCTCATATGTGTATAATCAGTATGATTCCTTATGTCTTATTTATGGCATTGAGTCTGATCAACTTGATTCCATGCGTAGGACAGACAGGGAGATGGCTGAGCAACGCAGAGGTCCCGGAAGGCCCAGAACTAGGAATGTGGAGCCCGAGCAACCATCCGGAAGTGCAGGCGTGCCTTGGCAACAGATGATGCAGCAGATGATGCAGCAAAATCAGATGATGGCTCAAATGATGCAAGGCATGCAAGGACAACAGCCTCCTACTCAAGTTCCCGTTCCTCAAGCTGCGGCTGGACCAGACTTTCGTGCTTTCTTCAGGATGGATCCTCCAAAGTTTGTTGGCGGACTTGATTCACTATTGGCTCATGATTGGTTAGCTGGTATGGAGAGGGTGTTTCAAGCTATTCAATGTACTGAAGAGGAGAAGGTGATCTTTGCTACTCAGAAGATGAAGGGACCAGCTCTTAGTTGGTGGAACACTGCATCTACCTATTTCACCACACAAGAGATTCCTAAGGATTGGCAACACTTCAAAGTAGCATTCTTGGAGAAGTATTTCCCTAATAGTGTGAGGACTCAGAAGGAGCGAGAATTCCAGAACTTCAAGCAAGGTGACATGTCTGTTTCAGAATATGCAGAGAAGTTCGAGGACTTGGCAGACTACTCCAGACAAGCTGTTTATGCTCTAGATGAACTATGGAAGATTGACCATTTCATGATGGGTTTGAGGGCCGACATTTCTCATAGTGTTTCCTAGAGAGAGTTCACCACTTATGCTGAGTGTTTGAGGCAATGCTATGTTGCCGAAAACAGTTTGAAGAGGGTTCAGGAAGAGAGGAACCAGAATAGGGCTAATTTTAGGGAGCAAGGAAGATCTACTCAACACTTGAGGCCCCGTAATCCTCCACCAAAGAAGAAGCAGGTTTATGGTGATCAGTCGGCTCAACCGCCCCATTGTCGCAAGTGTGGAAGGAAGCATACCGGGGAGTGCAAGTACGTTTCTGTGACTTGTTTTAGATGTGGCGAGCAGGGCCACATAGCTCCACAATGCCCACAAAAGAGGATTCCTGAGAAGACTGCAGGTCGTGTTTACACCTTGGATTCGAGGAAGGCCAAGGGAAACAACAATCTCATTGCGGGTACGTGTTATGTTAACAATCAACCTTTATGTGTTTTAGTTGATTGTGGAGCCACTCATTCTTTTGTCTCTACCGAATGTGTTTACCGACTTGGTTTGGAAGTTACTCCATTACCCAATCCTATGATTATTTCTTCGGCAACGGATGATACCGTGGAAGCTCGACTAATTTGCAAAGATTGTTTGGTGTCTTTTAATGGTCGTGACTTTCCGATTGATCTAATTTGCTTACCCCTCAAGAAGCTTGATGTTATTATAGGGATGGATTGGTTGTCTCTTAACTCGGTGTACATTGGCTGCAAAGAGAAAGCCATATTCATTCCTGCTGAAGAGATTTCTTCCGATGATGCAATTACCAAGTTGATAGAAGGTACAATCAGCACGGTTAATTATCTCTTTTCTCAAGAAATATCCTTTCTTTTAGTTCTTTCGAAGGAACCTTCCGTGAGAGTTGAATTGTCAGAGATTCTGGTGGTGTGTGAATTTCCTGATGTGTTTCCTGAGGATATCACTTCTCTTCCTCCGGAAAGGGAAGCGGAATTCTCAATAGATCTTGTTCCTGGAACAGCCCCAGTTTCCATCACTCCATATAGGATGTCTCCTATTGAACTCAGAGAGCTGAAGAGCCAATTAGAAGAGCTTCTTGCTAAGCATTTTATCCAACCCAGTGTTTCTCCATGGGGAGCTCCTGTTCTTTTGGTGAAGAAGAAAGACAGAAGTATGCGCCTGTGCATCGATTACCGTCAGCTGAACAAAGTTACCATAAAGAACAAATATCCTTTACCACGGATTGATGACCTCCTAGATCAGTTGAAAGGAGCCAGTGTGCTCTCGAAGATTGATCTTAGGTCAGGATACCATCAAATCTGAGTGAAGAGCTCAGATGTGCCTAAGACTGCATTCAGGACTCGATATGGTCACTACGAGTTTCTAGTTATGCCATTTGGTGTGACTAATGCTCCGGTAGTTTTCATGGATTACATGAATCGAATCTTTCAGCCATATCTGGACCAGTTTGTGGTGATTTTCATTGATGATATTCTTGTGTATTCTCGTACTCCCGAAGATCATGAAGAGCACTTGCGGATTGTGTTATCTACTCTTCGAGAGAAGCAATTGTATGCCAAGTTCAGTAAGTGTGAATTTGGGCTATCCGAAGTAAGTTTCCTTGGTCATGTCATCTCAGGAGGAGGCGTGGCAGTGGATCCTTCTAAAGTAGAAGCAGTAGTGAATTGGGATCGGCCAAAGAGTGTGACTGAAGTCAGAAGCTTCTTAGGTTTGGCAGGCTATTACCGGAGATTCATTATGGGGTTCGCTAAGTTAGCCTTACCATTGACAAAGCTTACGTGAAAGGAGGTTGCTTTTGAATGGGACTCCGAGTGTGAGCAAAGTTTCCAGAAACTTAAGAAGAAGTTGACTACTGCACTCGTGTTAGTAATTCCAGATCCAAACCGATCCTATCAGGTGTTCTGCGACGCTTCTAAGAACGGTTTAGGCGGATTATTGATGCAAGATGGCCAGGTGGTAGCTTATGCCTCTCGGCAGTTGAGATCTCATGAAGAGAATTACCCGACCCACGATCTTGAGCTTGCTGCAATAGTTTTTGCACTCAAGGTGTGGCGACATTATCTATATGGCGTTCACTTTGAGATGTTCAGTGATCATAAAAGCTTGAAATATCTCTTTGACCAGAAGGAGTTGAATATGCGACAAAGAAGATGGATGGAGTACCTTAAAGATTTTGACTTTGAACTGAAATACCATCCAGGAAAGGCTAACAAAGTGGCAGATGCCTTAAGCAGGAAGGAATTTCGAGTTGCGGAGTTGATGATGTTAGAACTTGGATTGTTAGAAGAGTTTCGAGATCTTAACCTTCAGTTCGAATGGACGCCCAATGGCGTGTTGATTAGCAACTTGAGCATCCAGAATGAGCTACGAGAAAGAATTCGGATATCACAAGGGGATGATGAGCAATTGCAAGCGAGCGAAGGCGTGTCTGATTTTGAGAGAGCACCTGATGGGGTAATCTTGTTTAAGCAAAGAATGTGTATACCGAACGATTCTGAGTTGAAGCGTTTGATTCTGGATGAAGCACACAAGAGTAGATTTTCTATTCATCCTGGATCGACCAAAATGTATCAAGACTTGAGGAAGGACTTTTGGTGGCCAGGAATGAAAAAGGAGATTGCAGAGTATGTATCGTAATGTTCCATTTGTCAACAAGTAAAGATTGAGCATCAGAGACCAGGAGGAATGTTACAACCACTGGAGATACCAATGTGGAAATGGGATTCTATCTTCATGGATTTCATTGTGGGATTACCCCTTACTCGAGGCGGACATGATTCTATATGGGTAGTAGTGGACAGGTTGACTAAGTCTGCTCACTTTTTACCTGTAAAGACAACTCACAAGGTGATTCATCTCGCAAGGATTTTCATAGCGGATATTGTACGGTTGCATGGTGTGCCATCAAGTATAGTGTTCGATCGTGATCCAAAATTCACTTCAAGATTTTGGAAGGTATTTCATAAGGAATTGGGAACTAGACTGGATATGAGTACATCCAACCATCCTCAATCCGATGGGCAGACAGAGAGGACAATCCAGACGATAGAAGATATGTTAAGAGCTTTTATTCTAGAAGAAGGTGGGAGTTGGAAGGATCATTTACCGTTGGTAGAGTTCGCATATAATAACAGTTACCATGCTAGTTTGGGTATGGCTCCCTATGAAGCTCTATATGGGAGGAAGTTGAAGGATAGAAAAACACTTAGAAAGGGGGGGATTGAATAAGTGTGACTTAAAATCTTGAGCGATAAAAATAAAATGCACAATTATTTTTATCCTGGTTCGCTGTTAACGAAGCTACTCCAGTCCACCCCCGCAGAGATGATTTACCTCAACTGAGGATTTAATCCACTAATCGCACGGATTACAATGGTTTTCCACTTAGCCGCAACTAAGTCTTCCAGAGTCTTCTGATCACAACCTGATCACTCCAGGAACAACTGCTTAGTTCACTCCTAAGACTTTTTCTAGAGTCTACTGATCAACACGATCACTCTAGGCTTAGTTCACTCCTAAGACTTTCTGCTCAGCCAACTGCCAAGACTTCCTGCTCAGCTAACTGCCAAGACTTCCTGCTCAGCCAACTGCCAAGACTTCCTGCTCAGCCAACTGCCAAGACTTCCTGCTCAGCCAACTGCTAAGACTTCCTAGAGTATACTGATCAACTGATCACTCTAGTTCCTTACAACTTAATGTAATCTATTCAAGAGTTTACAAATGCTTCTTAAAAGCGATAATCACAACTGTGATATTTCTCTTACAATTTAAGCTTAATCTCACTAAGATATTACAACAGCAATGTAGTGAGCTTTGATGAAGATGAAGATTCTGAGCTCTTGATTGAACAGCGTTTCAGCAAGTTAATTTGAATTGTCTTTTTTCAGGATCGTTAACCTTGCTTCTCATCAGAACTTCATATTTATAGGCGTTGAGAAGATGACCGTTGAATGCATTTAATGCTTTGCGTGTTCCGTACAGCTTTGCATTTAATGTTATACGCTTTTGTCAACTACCTCGAGCCTTGTTCACGCTGTGTCTACTGACGTAGCCTTTAGTAGCTTTAACGTTCCTTTTGTCAGTCAGCGTAGTCTGCCACGTGTACTTCCTTCTGATCTGATGTTTGTGAATACGACGTTTGAATATCATCAGAGTCAAACAGCTTGGTGCATAGCATCTTCTGATCTTCTGACCTTGAAGTGCTTCCGAGCGTGATACCATCTTCTGATCTTCAGTGCTTCTGATCTCATGTTCTTCTGATGCTTCCATAGACCCATGTTCTGATTCTGCTTCGACCATCTTCTGATGTCTTGCCAGACCATGTTCTGATGTTGCATGCTGAACCATTTGAGACACAACTTCTGAGCGCTGAATTATGCGTACTCTTTATATATTTCCTGAAAGGGAAATTGCATTGGATTAGAGTACCATATTATCTTAAGCAAAATTCATATTATTGTTATCATCAAAACTAAGATAATTGATAAGAACAAATCTTGTTCTAACAATCTCCCCCTTTTTGATGATGACAAAAACATATATAAATGATATGAATTTGCGATCAGAAAGAGTAGACGGCAAAAGACAAATTACACAGCTATAGCATAAGCATATGAATATGTCTCCCCCTGAGATTAACAATCTCCCCCTGAGATAAATAATCTCCCCCTGAAATAAATACTCGAAGAACTTTGATAAAAGACTTCCCTGATTATTTCGGTAGAGACGATCATATAAGCTTCTGCCTTCAGAGAATTCATAGCTTCTGACTTCTGCTTCCATTGGACAGCTTCAGAACTTGAATTTCTTTAGATCCTTAGAACATTCACAGCTTCTGATTTCTGCTTCCATCGTGGACAGCTTCAGAACTTGAGTTTCTTTGATCTTCAGAACATTCACAGCTTCTGATTTCTGCTTCCATTCAGGACAGCTTCAGAACTTGAATTTTCTGGATCTTTTAGGACATTCACGTCTTCTGATTTTTGCTTCCCTCGGATAGCTTCAGAACTTTGAATGTCTACCAACATCACTTCATGCTAGATTTGTATCAGAACATTGTTGAATGTACCAGAGCATCATCTGAGCATCTCTACATCCTGAAATGTTACAGAACAAAAACTACACGACAAAAGTCAGCATGAACGAGTTAGAACATAAAATGTATATTCAAATACATGATATGTATTAGAGCTAAATGTATCAGAGCATTTAGGCTAAAAACGTGTATCAGAGCAAATAATGTATCAGAGCCATAACATTATGTGTATCAGATCAAATAGAATTTTGTCAGAACAGGATAGACAATGATATTCAAATTCTATTATCAGTGCTTCTGATTCATTCTTCTTTCTTGCTTCTGATCTCTGAAGCTTGATAGCACTCAGCTTGCTTCAGTTTCCATGGTTTTGCTTCTAGTGTTTGCTTTGAAGATTCACTTCACTTCTCTGTACCTGCAAAACACTTAAACCATATAGAACTTGCAGTTCTTGTTAGTGAATGTGTGGGAGCCTTTACCCAGCAACTGATAGATTTAATCAAATCATTTATCATTTATCTTCTCCCCCTTTTTGTCATAACATCAAAAAGAATATTTAAAAAGATTCAGATGTATAAAACGACAAAAGAAAACATTTACTGGAATGTAAAACACAAGGAAACTTTTCATTGATAATCAAAAGATATTACAAAAGGTTCCTATGTTTAACAAGATGAGAAACATTCCTAGCAAATACAAAGTAGAGTTTCCACAGAGGAAAACACTACAAAAATTAAAAACAGAGCCCTAGCTAGACACGCTCTGTGTCAACCCATCAAGAATCCCGGAGGACTTCTTGTCTTCCAGACTGAAACCTCCACTGTAGGAGAGATCCCAGAACCAAGGAGGAAGTGAGGGACAGTTCACAGACAGAGAGCTAATGTTGCAAACGGGGCTTTCCCTCAACATAGACGTTGAGCCTATCTTCCCACAACTCAAGAAAGTCTTCTGTCTTTGGATGAAAGTTGATAACATCAAAGAAGGATCTGACTTGAGAGGTATTAGAAGAGCCATCCCGAGATGCACAGAGATCTGTCGCCTTTGAGTCATGGATCTTCAACAGACTAAGAGTGAATCGCTAGGTTTTGAGAGAAGAAATGAAAAACGAGAGAGAGAGAGAGAGAGAAAAAAAACTTTAAGAGGAAAACAAAAAGATAGGAAACCGAAAATCATTTTGAAGAGTATTTAAAAGAAAATAAAATGAAACGAATGATGAAAAGCATTTAATGTTACGTGACGTGAGGAGAGATAATAAAGACGAATGAGGTGACTAGCACAGTTACCTATGGTCGGCGTCCCTTCAACTGCACGCGCGCTTATCCATGAATAGTAACGATAGGTTTACCATCCCGAGATAAAGCGTAACAGCTGTTTTGCTTTAAAAGAGGTTCTGAATCAACTTAGACAATGAAACGTTAGTAATAACCGAATCATAATTTCTAAAAGAATTCAATCAGAACTTCTGAAAAAAAATGTTCCACATTCATTTCAGAAGATACTCATACATGAGAACTTCTCATCTTCTCATTCTGGGCATAAATCCATACTGATGTTCTTCAGAATGAACTTAAACCTATCTTCAGCTAGGGGTTTTGTAAAGATATCAGCCCATTGATGGTCTGTATCAACAAAGTTTAAAGATATAACACCCTTCTGAACATAGTCCCTTATGAAATGATGTTTTATCTCAATATGTTTAGCTTTTGAATGAAGAATAGGATTCTTAGATAAACATATAGCAGAAGTATTATCACAGAATATAGGAATGTTACTCTCAAATATCTGATAATCTTCTAACTGACTTTTCATCCAGAGCATCTGTGTACTACAACCAGCAGCTGCGACATATTCTGCTTCTGTGGTTGATAGAGCAATGGTTGCTTGCTTCTTGCTGTACCAGGAGATTAAGTGACTTCCAAGAAATTGGCAACTTCCTGAAGTACTTTTTCTTTCAATTCTGTCTCCAGCATAATCAGCATCGCAGAATCCTACTAAGTTGTATTCTTTAGATTTTCTGTAAACTAAACCAACATTAGTAGTACCTTTCAGATATCTTAGAATTCTCTTAACAGCAGTTAAATGAGATTCTCTAGGATCTGATTGGAATCTAGCACACAAACAAACACTGAACAGAATGTCAGGTCTAGAAGCAGTCAGATATAGAAGAGATCCAATCATACCTCTGTATAACTTCTGATCTACCTTCTTACTTACCTCATCCTTACCTAGGATGCATGTTGGATGCATAGGAGTTTTGGCTTCTTTGCAGTCCAGAAGATTAAACTTCTTCAGAAGTTCCTTCACATACTTGGTTTGGTGAACATATGTTCCTTCTGATGTTTGATTTATTTGTATTCCAAGGAAATACTTGAGTTCTCCCATCATGCTCATTTCAAACTCAGCCTGCATAGACTTAGCAAACTCCTTTCCAAGTGTAGCATTAGATGTTCCAAAAATAATATCATCTACATATATTTGACAAATTAAAATATCCTTTTCAAAGGTTTTACAAAAGAGAGTAGTGTCCACTTTTCCTCTAGTGAAACCATTATCTAGAAGGAAAGAACTTAAGCGTTCATACCAAGCTCTGGGAGCCTGTTTCAATCCATACAATGATTTCTTTAGTTTAAAAACATGATTAGGAGACATAGAGTCTTCAAAACCAGGAGGTTGATGGACATAAACTTCTTCATCTATATAACCATTTAAGAAGGCACTCTTAACATCCATCTGATAGAGAGTGATGTTATGTTGAGTGGCAAAAGAAATTAATAGACGAATAGACTCTAACCTGGCCACTGGTGCAAAGGTTTCTGTGTAGTCAATCCCTTCTTGCTGACTATAACCCTGAGCCACCAGTCTGGCTTTGTTCCTTACCACTTCTCCTTTCTCACTGAGCTTGTTTCTGAAGACCCATTTTGTACCAATTATATTGAATCCATCTGGTCTAGGAACAAGATCCCAAACATTATTCCTTGTAAACTGATTTAGTTCTTCTTGCATAGCAATTATCCAGTCTGGATCTTCTAGAGCATGATCAACAGAAGTTGGCTCGATCAAAGATACAAGACCTAATTGACAGTCTGCATTGTTTCTAAGGAATGCTCTTGTTCTGATTGGATCATCCTTCTTTCCAAGAATGACATCTTCTGAATGACCAGAGATAAGTCTGGATGATCTTCTGACAAATGGTTCTTCAGATATGCTTAGATCCTCCAGAGAAGCTGATACTTGATCTTCAGATTCTTTGCTTCTGAGAAGCTCTGCTTCTGATGCGTTGCTTCTTGGCTCAACAACTTCTAATATGTCAATATCACAACCTGCAAAATTATCAACTTGCTTTGGTTTTTCAGAACCAAGCTTATCATCAAACCTGATATTGATTGATTCTTCTACAACCAATGTTTCAGTATTGTATACTCTGTAGCCTTTTGAGCGTTCAGAATATCCAAGAAGGAAACACTTTTGAGCTTTGGAATCAAACTTACCAAGATGATCTTTAGTGTTCAGAATAAAGCACACACATCCAAAAGGATGGAAATATGAAATGTTGGGCTTTTTATTCTTCCACAATTCATAGGGAGTCTTATTAAGAATAGGTCTGATAGAGATTCTATTCTGAATATAACATGCAGTGTTTATTGCTTCTGCCCAGAAATGCTTAGCCATATTGGTTTCATTGATCATGGTTCTGGCCATTTCTTGAAGAGTCCTATTCTTTCGTTCTACAACCCCATTTTGCTGTGGAGTTCTAGGACAAGAGAAATCATGGGCAATACCATTTTCTTTGAAGAATTCTTCAAAGGGTCTGTTCTCAAATTCACCACCATGATCACTTCTGACCTTTATGATTTTACACTCTTTTTCAGATTGAATCTGAATGCAGAAATCAAAGAACACTGAATGAGTCTCATCCTTGTGTTTCAAGAATTTTACCCATGTCCAGCGGCTATAATCATCTACAATGACTAATCCATATTTCTTTCCTCTGACAGATGCTGTTTTGACTGGTCCAAACAGATCAATGTGCAAGAGTTCTAATGGCCTTGAGGTAGAAACAACATTCTTAGACTTGAATGCAGGTTTGGAGAACTTGCCCTTCTGACATGCTTCACAAAGAGCATCTGATTGGAATTTCAGATTAGGGAGTCCTCTGACAAGATTCAGTTTGTTAATCTGAGAGATCTTTCTCAAACTAGCATGACCTAATCTTCTGTGCCAGACCCACTGCTCTTCAGATACAGACATAAGACAAGTCACCTTCTGACTCATAAGATCTTGCAGATCTGTCTTATAAATGTTGTTCTTCCTCTTGCCTGTAAATAGGATTGAGCCATCCTTCTGATTTACAGCCTTGCAAGACTCTTGATTAAAGATTATATCATAACCATTGTCACTTAATTGACTGATAGATAAAAGGTTATGTGTTAATCCTTCTACAAGAAGTACATTAGAGATGGAAGGAGAGTTACCAGATTTTATAGTTCCAGAGCCAATTATCTTGCCCTTCTGATCTCCTCCGAACTTGACTTCTCCTCCAGACTTAAGTACCAGGTCTTGGAACATAGACCTTCTTCCTGTCATGTGTCGCGAGCATCCAGAATCCAGGTACCATGACATGTTGTGCTTTGTCCTTCTTGCAGCCAAGGATATCTGCAATAGGAATAATCTTATCCTTAGGTACCCACATTTTCTTGGGTCCTTTCTTGTTAGATTTTCTCAAGTTCTGTTTGAACTTGGATTTAACATTGTAAGCAATAGGAGGAACAGCATGATAATTCTTAATGTGAGTTTCATGATATTTCCTAGGTTGTGTCACATGCTTCTTAGTGTGTGTTATGTGAAAACTTTGTGCATGTGAGGTGTGCCTAATATCATGAGAGTGGCCATACTTGAACTGATCATACAATGGCTTGTATGTAATTTTCATTTCATCAACAGGTTCAAGTTTGTATGGGGTTTCACCCTCATAACCAATGCCAACTCTTTTGTTTCCAGACACAGCATATATCATAGAAGCTAGCTGACTTCTGCCAATACTTCTAGATAAGAACTTTCTGAAACTTAAATCATATTCTTTCAGAATATGGTTCAGACTAGGAGTGGATTTTTCTGAATCAGAAGGAGATCCAACATTATTGGATAATTTTAAAAGTTTTTCTTTTAATTCAGAATTCTCCAACTCAAGCTTCTTTGTTTCAAATTCAAATTGCTTTTTCAGCTTTTTGTATTTGAGACTAATCTGAGACTTGAGTTCCAGAAGTTCAGTTAGACCGGAAACTAACTCATCTCTAGTAAGTTCAGAAAATACCTCTTCAGAATCTGATTCTGATGTAGATTCTGATCCGTCATCTTCTGTCGCCATCAGCGCACAGTTGGCCTGCTCATCTTCTGAATCATCTTCTGACTCATCCCAGGTTGCCATAAGACCTTTCTTCTTATGAAACTTTTTCTTGGGACTTTCCTTCTGAAGATTTGGACATTCATTCTTGTAGTGTCCAGGCTCATTGCATTCATAGCACATGACCTTCTTCTTGTCAAATCTTCTTTCATCAGAAGATTCTCCACGTTCAAATTTCCTTGAACTTCTGAAGCCTCTGAACTTCCTTTGCTTGGTCTTCCAGAGTTGATTTAGCCTTCTGGAAATCATGGATAGTTCATCTTCTTCTTCAGATTCTGATTCTTCAGGATCTTCTTCTCTAGCCTGAAAAGCGTTAGTGCATTTCTTGATATTGGATTTTAATGCAATAGACTTACCTTTCTTTTGAGGCTCATTTGCGTCCAGCTCAATCTCATGGCTTCTCAAGGCACTGATAAGCTCTTCCAGAGAAACTTCATTCAGATTCTTCGCAATCTTGAATGCAGTCACCATCGGACCCCATCTTCTGGGTAAGCTTCTGATGATCTTCTTTACATGATCAGCCTTGGTGTATCCTTTGTCAAGAACTCTCAATCCAGCAGTCAGAGTTTGAAATCTCGAAAACATCTTTTCAATGTCTTCATCATCCTCCATCTTGAAGGCTTCATACTTCTGGATTAAGGCTAGAGCTTTGGTCTCCTTGACTTGAGCGTTTCCTTCATGAGTCATTTTCAAGGACTCATATATATCATAGGCCGTTTCCCTGTTAGATATCTTCTCATACTCAGCATGAGAGATAGCATTCAGCAAAACAGTTCTGCATTTATGATGATTCCTGAAAAGCTTCTTTTGATCATCATTCATTTCTTGCCTTGACAGCTTCACGCCTCTGGCATTTACTGGATGTTTGTAACCATCCATCAGAAGATCCCATAGATCACCATCTAGACCCAGAAAGTAACTTTCCAGTTTATCTTTCCAGTATTCAAAGTTTTCACCATCAAATACCGGCGGTCTAGTATAACCATTGTTACCGTTGTATTGCTCAGCAGAGCCAGATGTAGATGTAGTCTTTTCACTTTCATCAACCATCTTTTAAATGAAGCGTTTTTCTCTTCCTGAATCTTTTCTAAACACGGTTAAGTGCTTGCACCTTAGAACCGGCGCTCTGATGCCAATTGAAGGATAGAAAAACACTTAGAAAGGGGGGGATTGAATAAGTGTGACTTAAAATCTTGAGCGATAAAAATAAAATGCACAATTATTTTTATCCTGGTTCGCTGTTAACGAAGCTACTCCAGTCCACCCCCGCAGAGATGATTTACCTCAACTGAGGATTTAATCCACTAATCGCACGGATTACAATGGTTTTCCACTTAGCCGCAACTAAGTCTTCCAGAGTCTTCTGATCACAACCTGATCACTCCAGGAACAACTGCTTAGTTCACTCCTAAGACTTTTTCTAGAGTCTACTGATCAACACGATCACTCTAGGCTTAGTTCACTCCTAAGACTTTCTGCTCAGCCAACTGCCAAGACTTCCTGCTCAGCTAACTGCCAAGACTTCCTGCTCAGCCAACTGCCAAGACTTCCTGCTCAGCCAACTGCCAAGACTTCCTGCTCAGCCAACTGCTAAGACTTCCTAGAGTATACTGATCAACTGATCACTCTAGTTCCTTACAACTTAATGTAATCTATTCAAGAGTTTACAAATGCTTCTTAAAAGCGATAATCACAACTGTGATATTTCTCTTACAATTTAAGCTTAATCTCACTAAGATATTACAACAGCAATGTAGTGAGCTTTGATGAAGATGAAGATTCTGAGCTCTTGATTGAACAGCGTTTCAGCAAGTTAATTTGAATTGTCTTTTTTCAGGATCGTTAACCTTGCTTCTCATCAGAACTTCATATTTATAGGCGTTGAGAAGATGACCGTTGAATGCATTTAATGCTTTGCGTGTTCCGTACAGCTTTGCATTTAATGTTATACGCTTTTGTCAACTACCTCGAGCCTTGTTCACGCTGTGTCTACTGACGTAGCCTTTAGTAGCTTTAACGTTCCTTTTGTCAGTCAGCGTAGTCTGCCACGTGTACTTCCTTCTGATCTGATGTTTGTGAATACGACGTTTGAATATCATCAGAGTCAAACAGCTTGGTGCATAGCATCTTCTGATCTTCTGACCTTGAAGTGCTTCTGAGCGTGATACCATCTTCTGATCTTCAGTGCTTCTGATCTCATGTTCTTCTGATGCTTCCATAGACCCATGTTCTGATTCTGCTTCGACCATCTTCTGATGTCTTGCCAGACCATGTTCTGATGTTGCATGCTGAACCATTTGAGACACAACTTCAGAGCGCTGAATTATGCGTACTCTTTATATATTTCCTAAAAGGGAAATTGCATTGGATTAGAGTACCATATTATCTTAAGCAAAATTCATATTATTGTTATCATCAAAACTAAGATAATTGATAAGAACAAATCTTGTTCTAACAGAAGTGTCGATCACCTCTATGTTGGGCCGAAGTAGGGGAGAAGAGTATTCTTGGACCGGAGATTATACAAGAAACTACCGAGAAAGTTAAGATGATTCAGAATAATCTCAAGAAAGCCCAAGACCGACAAAAGAATTATGCGGACAAACGGAGGAGGCCTATAGAATTTGAAGTTGGTGATCATGTGTACTTGAAGGTCACTCCAAGATTAAGGTTGGGAGGACCGTTCAAAACACGAAAGCTCAGTCCGAGGTATGTGGGACCATATCAGATTATGAGCCGGGTAGGTGAGGTGGCTTATCAGTTGGCATTACCGCCTTCACTATCCGGGCTGCATGACGTATTCCACGTATCTCAGCTCTGGAAGTTCGTACCTGATACTTTCCATCCTATCCTTCCGGATTCTGTTGAGGTAGAACAAGATCTTTCCTATGATCCTCAACCTTATCGTATCTTGGAGCGTGCTAGCAAGTGTCTGTGGAGCAAGGAGATACCTTTCGTGAAGGTGATGTGGGATGAGACGCGTCCTGAGGAAGCTACGTGGGAGCTTGAGTCAGAGATGCGAGAATCCTATCCTCACATGTTTTGGTAAGTTTCCGAATTCGAGGACGAATTCTATTTAAGGGGGGAGAATGTAATACCCGGTATTATAATTGTCCAATTACTAATTCTAAATTAAATTGAGATGAGTAATGGATAAATATGATACACATTCTTACCAATAGGTTTACCACTTAAACCATGTTAATTAGTGAGAATGAGGGTATTATGGACATTTCCCACTTAAATGAGAATTAAGGCTTGTTTGGTTCTTTTCTTGTCCCTAACCATTTGAACCAAAAACCAGAATTTGGCAAGAATAGAAGAAGAAGGAGAAAACGTGGAAGGGGAAGGAAGAGAGAAAAAGCTCCATTTTTGCATGCAGCGGATTCTATCTCTATCTCTATCATCATCTCCTATTCTGCTCTCAGCTCCATTCTCATCATCTTCTCAACCTCTAAGGTGAGTCCTTAGATAGAAACTTTGGGCTTGCATGTTGGGGTTTCCCATTGGGGTTTAGGGATTATGAGTGAAGTATGAATTAAAGATGTTAATCATGTTAGTCCTACTATAATCCTTGTTTACTGATGTTTCTAAATGCATTTGTGTGATACAATTTCGTTTGGACTCTTATACAAATGTAGGGGATCAATTATAGATTATTTGGGACTGGTTTAGAGCTCCCAAAATGCAGAAAAATGATTCTGGTTCAGTGTAACCGGTTACGGGTTTGAGTGTAACTGGTTACGCTGTTGAAAATTGGGAAATCTGGGCATTTTGCGTGACCGTAACCGGTTACGGTTCCTGGTGTAATCGGTTACACTGGGCGTAGAAGGAAAATTTCAGCAATCTTGGGAAATTCATATCTCCCGTTTCGTGTGTCCGTTTGACGCGTACCATATATCGTTAGAAAACTAATTAAGTGTACTATCTAGGAAAATTAGCCTTAGTGTCTAAATAATATTTTTCTATATATCTGACGCACCTTCAGTTAAGTGCGACACTAATAACATGTGAATCATGTATGTTTAGACTGAAATTCTGCATTATTCTTTAAAGCTGTGTTATGTCATTATGTACTATGCTGAGAATATGAAAACTCCGTCATTTTGGTTAAACGATTGGATTGGTTGCTTTGTTTGTGACTTTGACATTATGTCATATTTTCGTATGCTTGAATCGAAGTGGCCGGAAAGCTAGATTGGGACGCTGCTCCGACTATGTAGTCTATGAGCCCTCCCGGACCGTGTAGTCCAATGGAATAACCCGTTCATGTGTATTGTTCGATATGGTGTGCATCTGAGCTACCGTTGCAGTGTGCTCGTGAGTTTCCGTACGGGGTTTTACTCACTTGGCATTAACACACTTGCGTGCTAGGTATGGTGGGGTTATGCGGCTATGTAGGCTAATGCATAATGAGGTAACTCACCTCTAGTAAAGTCACGTAGACTAATACTAGGCTTTCTCCCGATGGGCTCAGGCGTCAAGGTGGCGGATTGTACTCGGCGTAACTCACTAGCGTGAAGAAGGTTAACGGAACAATGACGCCATTTAGGCAAAAGTCATCTCGCGGCCATTTAGGCTCGTGCGAACCGTTTAACCGTCTTGCAGTGTGCTTGTACAAGTCCCTTGACATATAGGCAGGAGGTTACTCATCGAGGATGCATTTATTCCATAATCTAGCCGAGGTTGTTACACTTCTGGATTTCCCCGTGTGTGGATGCGGGTTTGCATACTTGTTTGCTATACAGTGTGTATTTTCTTGAGACAAGTCCAATGGTGGACGAGTCACTTTGTTTACTCCGTAATTGTACCGGAAGTGAGAATAACCCCGAATCCATGGTGGGTTCGTTCCTTTTGTATGTTCCCTTTTAGATCCGAGCGGACTAATAGGATAGGCGGACTCATTGAGATTTAGTAATCTCATCCCATTCCAATTATTTCTTTTCAGGTGGCTCGAGACAAGATCGCGGTAAGGGAAAGATGGTTTAGATCTTTGGCGATGCTTGGATGTTCCTTTTACTTCCTTATCGTGCTTACTATCTATTGTATTTTGGATATGTACTGATATGATGTACTTGTATTTTGGCCATGATACATTCAGCTTTTGTTGTCTTATGAACCATTTTTAATACTTTATGCATATTATTCTAGATATATATGTGTGGGGTGTTACAATCATAGTCCACATTTTTGGAAAAAAATTCTAGAAATTGCATATAATAGTCCACGTTTTTTGAGAAGGGAAAGAAATTCCAAAAATAGCATATGATAGTCCTTGTTTTTGGAGAAGGGAAAGAAATTTCAGAAATTGCATATGATAGTCCACGTTTTTGGAGAAGGGAAAGAAATTCTAGGAATTGCATATGATAATCCATGTTTTTGGAGATGGGAAAGAAATTCCAGAAATTGCATATGATAGTCCACTTTTTTGGAGAAGGGAAACAAATTCAAGAAAATGCAAATAATAGTCCACGTTTTTTGAGAAGAGAAAGTAATTCCAGAAATTGCATATAATAGTCCACGTTTTTGGAGAAGGGATAGAAATTTTTGAAATCGCTTATGATACTCCATGTTTTTGGAGAAGGGAAAGAAATTTCATAAATTGCATATCAAAGTCCATTTTTTTTGAAAGAAATTCCAAAAACTGCATGTGGTAGTCCATGTTTTTGAAGATGGGAAAGAAATTACAAAAATTGCATATGATAGTCCATGTTTTTGGAGAAGGTAAAGAAATTTTAGAAATTGCATATGATTGTCCATGTTTTTCGAGAAGGGAAAGAAATTCCAGAAATTGTATATAATAGTCAACATTTTTGGAGAAGGGAAAGAAATTCAAGAAAATGCATATGATAGTCCACATTTTTTGAGAAAGGAAAGAAATTCTAAAAATTGCATATGATAGTACACGATTTTGGAGAAGGGAAAGAAATTCTAGAAATTGCATAGGATAGTCCACGTTTTTGGAGAAGGGAAATAAATTCAAGAAAATGCGTATAATAGTCCACGTTTTTTGAGAAGGGAAAGAAATTCCAGAAATTGCATATAATAGTCCACGTTTTTGGAGAAGGGAAAGAAATTTTTGAAATTGCTTATGATAGTCCACTTTTTTGGAGCAGGGAAAGAAATTTCATAAATTACATATCATAGTTAATTTTTTTTGAAAGAAATTCCAATAATTGCATATAGTTGTCCATGTTTTTGGAGATGGGAAAGAAATTACAAAAAGTGTATATGATAGTCCATGTTTTTGGAGAAGGTAAATAAATTTTAGAAATTGCATATGATTGTCCATGTTTTTCGAGAAGGGAAAGAAATTCCAAAAATTGCATATGGTAGTCCATGTTTTTGGAGATGGGAAAGAAATTACAAAAATTGCATTTGATAGTCCATGTTTTTGGAGAAGATAAAGAAATTTTAGAAATTGCATATGATTGTCCATGTTTTTCGAGAAGGGAAAGCAATTCCAGAAATTGTATATAATAGACAACGTTTTTGGAGAAGGGAAAGAAATTCAAGAAAATGCATAGGATAGTCCACGTTTTTTGAGAAAGGAAAGAAATTCTAAAAATTGCATATGATAGTACACGATTTTGTAGAAGGTAAAGAAATTTCAGAAATTCCATATGATAGTCCAGGTTCTTGGAGAAGGGAAAGAAATTTTAGAAACTGCTTATGATAGTCCATGTTTTTGAAGAAGGGAAAGAAATTTTAGAAATTGCTTATGATAGTCCACGTTTTTGGAGAAGGGGAAGAAATTCCACTAATTTCATATCATAGTTCACGTTTTTGAAAAGAAATTCCAAAAACTGCATATAATAGTCCACGTTTTTTGAGAAGGGAGAGAAATTCCAAAAATTGCATATGATAGGCCTTGTTTTTGGAGAAGGGAAAGAAATTTCAGAAATTGCATATGATATGCCACGTTTTTGGAGAAGGGAAAGAAATTCTAGAAATTGAATATGATAATCCACGTTTTTGGAGATGGGAAAGAAATTCCATAAATTGCATAGGATAGTCCACGTTTTTGGAGAAGGGAAATAAATTCAAGAAAATGCGTATAATAGTCCACGTTTTTTGAGAAGGGAAAGAAATTCCAGAAATTGCATATAATAGTCCACGTTTTTGGAGAAGGGAACGAAATTTTTGAAATTGCTTTTGATAGTCCACTTTTTTAAAGCAGGGAAAGAAATTTCATAAATTTCATATCATAGTTAATTTTTTTTGAAAGAAATTCCAATAATTGCATATAGTTGTCCATGTTTTTGGAGATGGGAAAGAAATTACAAAAAGTGCATATGATAGTCCATGTTTTTGGAGAAGGTAAAGAAATTTTAGAAATTGCATATGATTGTCCATGTTTTTCGAGAAGGGAAAGAAATCCCAGAAATTGTATATAATAGTCCACGTTTTTGGAGAAGGGAAAGAAATTCAAGAAAATGCATATGATAGTCAACATTTTTTTAGAAAGGAAAGAAATTCCAAAAATTGCATATGATAGGTCCACGATATTTGAGAAGGGAAAGAAATTTCAGAAATTCCATATGATAGTCCAGGTTTTTGGAGAAGGGAAAGAAATTTTAAAAATTGCTTATGATAGTCCACGTTTTTGGAGAAGGGAAAAAATTTTAGAAATTGCTTATGATAGTCCACGTTTTTGGAGAAGGGAAAGAAATTCCACTAATTTCAGATCATAGTCCATGTTTTTGGAAAGAAATTCCAGAAATTGCATATAATAGTCCACGTTTTTGGAGAAGGGAAAGAAATTCCAAAAACTGCATATGATAGGCCTTGTTTTTGGAGAAGGGAAAGAAATTTCAGAAATTGCATATGATATGCCACGTTTTTGCAGAAGGGAAAGAAATTCTAGAAATTGCATATGATAATCCACGTTTTTGGAGATGGGAAAGAAATTCCAGAAATTGCATAGGATAGTCCACGTTTTTGGAGAAGGGAAACAAATTCAAGAAAATGCGTATAATAGTCCACGTTTTTTGAGAAGGGAAAGAAATTCCAGAAATTGCATATGATAGTCCATGTTTTTGTAGAAGGTAAAGAAATATTAGAAATTGCATATGATAGTCCATGTTTTCTGAGAAGGGAAAAAAATTCTAGAAATTGGATATGATAGTCCACGTTTTTGGAGAAGGGAAAGAAATTCCAGAAACTACATATGATAGTCCGCGTTTTTGGAGAAGGGAAAGAAATTCCACTAATTTCATATCATAGTTCACGTTTTTGAAAAGAAATTCCAAAAACTGCATATAATAGTCCACGTTTTTTGAGAAGGGAGAGAAATTCCAAAAATTGCATATGATAGGCCTTGTTTTTGGAGAAGGGAAAGAAATTTCAGAAATTGCATATGATATGCCACGTTTTTGGAGAAGGGAAAGAAATTCTAGAAATTGAATATGATAATCCACGTTTTTGGAGATGGGAAAGAAATTCCAGAAATTGCATAGGATAGTCCACGATTTTGGAGAAGGGAAATAAATTCAAGAAAATGCGTATAATAGTCCACGTTTTTTGAGAAGGGAAAGAAATTCCAGAAATTGCATATAATAGTCCACGTTTTTGGAGAAGGGAACGAAATTTTTGAAATTGCTTTTGATAGTCCACTTTTTTAAAGCAGGGAAAGAAATTTCATAAATTTCATATCATAGTTAATTTTTTTTGAAAGAAATTCCAATAATTGCATATAGTTGTCCATGTTTTTGGAGATGGGAAAGAAATTACAAAAAGTGCATATGATAGTCCATGTTTTTGGAGAAGGTAAAGAAATTTTAGAAATTGCATATGATTGTCCATGTTTTTCGAGAAGGGAAAGAAATCCCAGAAATTGTATATAATAGTCCACGTTTTTGGAGAAGGGAAAGAAATTCAAGAAAATGCATATGATAGTCAACATTTTTTTAGAAAGGAAAGAAATTCCAAAAATTGCATATGATAGGTCCACGATATTTGAGAAGGGAAAGAAATTTCAGAAATTCCATATGATAGTCCAGGTTTTTGGAGAAGGGAAAGAAATTTTAAAAATTGCTTATGATAGTCCACGTTTTTGGAGAAGGGAAAAAATTTTAGAAATTGCTTATGATAGTCCACGTTTTTGGAGAAGGGAAAGAAATTCCACTAATTTCAGATCATAGTCCATGTTTTTGGAAAGAAATTCCAGAAATTGCATATAATAGTCCACGTTTTTGGAGAAGGGAAAGAAATTCCAAAAACTGCATATGATAGGCCTTGTTTTTGGAGAAGGGAAAGAAATTTCAGAAATTGCATATGATATGCCACGTTTTTGCAGAAGGGAAAGAAATTCTAGAAATTGCATATGATAATCCACGTTTTTGGAGATGGGAAAGAAATTCCAGAAATTGCATAGGATAGTCCACGTTTTTGGAGAAGGGAAACAAATTCAAGAAAATGCGTATAATAGTCCACGTTTTTTGAGAAGGGAAAGAAATTCCAGAAATTGCATATGATAGTCCATGTTTTTGTAGAAGGTAAAGAAATATTAGAAATTGCATATGATAGTCCATGTTTTCTGAGAAGGGAAAAAAATTCTAGAAATTGGATATGATAGTCCACGTTTTTGGAGAAGGGAAAGAAATTCCAGAAACTACATATGATAGTCCGCGTTTTTGGAGAAGGGAAAGAAATTCCACTAATTTCATATCATAGTTCACGTTTTTGAAAAGAAATTCCAAAAACTGCATATAATAGTCCACGTTTTTTGAGAAGGGAGAGAAATTCCAAAAATTGCATATGATAGGCCTTGTTTTTGGAGAAGGGAAAGAAATTTCAGAAATTGCATATGATATGCCACGTTTTTGGAGAAGGGAAAGAAATTCTAGAAATTGAATATGATAATCCACGTTTTTGGAGATGGGAAAGAAATTCCAGAAATTGCATAGGATAGTCCACGTTTTTGGAGAAGGGAAATAAATTCAAGAAAATGCGTATAATAGTCCACGTTTTTTGAGAAGGGAAAGAAATTCCAGAAATTGCATATAATAGTCCACGTTTTTGGAGAAGGGAACGAAATTTTTGAAATTGCTTTTGATAGTCCACTTTTTTAAAGCAGGGAAAGAAATTTCATAAATTTCATATCATAGTTAATTTTTTTTGAAAGAAATTCCAATAATTGCATATAGTTGTCCATGTTTTTGGAGATGGGAAAGAAATTACAAAAAGTGCATATGATAGTCCATGTTTTTGGAGAAGGTAAAGAAATTTTAGAAATTGCATATGATTGTCCATGTTTTTCGAGAAGGGAAAGAAATCCCAGAAATTGTATATAATAGTCCACGTTTTTGGAGAAGGGAAAGAAATTCAAGAAAATGCATATGATAGTCAACATTTTTTTAGAAAGGAAAGAAATTCCAAAAATTGCATATGATAGGTCCACGATATTTGAGAAGGGAAAGAAATTTCAGAAATTCCATATGATAGTCCAGGTTTTTGGAGAAGGGAAAGAAATTTTAAAAATTGCTTATGATAGTCCACGTTTTTGGAGAAGGGAAAAAATTTTAGAAATTGCTTATGATAGTCCACGTTTTTGGAGAAGGGAAAGAAATTCCACTAATTTCAGATCATAGTCCATGTTTTTGGAAAGAAATTCCAGAAATTGCATATAATAGTCCACGTTTTTGGAGAAGGGAAAGAAATTCCAAAAACTGCATATGATAGGCCTTGTTTTTGGAGAAGGGAAAGAAATTTCAGAAATTGCATATGATATGCCACGTTTTTGCAGAAGGGAAAGAAATTCTAGAAATTGCATATGATAATCCACGTTTTTGGAGATGGGAAAGAAATTCCAGAAATTGCATAGGATAGTCCACGTTTTTGGAGAAGGGAAACAAATTCAAGAAAATGCGTATAATAGTCCACGTTTTTTGAGAAGGGAAAGAAATTCCAGAAATTGCATATGATAGTCCATGTTTTTGTAGAAGGTAAAGAAATATTAGAAATTGCATATGATAGTCCATGTTTTCTGAGAAGGGAAAAAAATTCTAGAAATTGGATATGATAGTCCACGTTTTTGGAGAAGGGAAAGAAATTCCAGAAACTACATATGATAGTCCGCGTTTTTGGAGAAGGGAAAGAAATTCCACTAATTTCATATCATAGTTCACGTTTTTGAAAAGAAATTCCAAAAACTGCATATAATAGTCCACGTTTTTTGAGAAGGGAGAGAAATTCCAAAAATTGCATATGATAGGCCTTGTTTTTGGAGAAGGGAAAGAAATTTCAGAAATTGCATATGATATGCCACGTTTTTGGAGAAGGGAAAGAAATTCTAGAAATTGAATATGATAATCCACGTTTTTGGAGATGGGAAAGAAATTCCAGAAATTGCATAGGATAGTCCACGTTTTTGGAGAAGGGAAATAAATTCAAGAAAATGCGTATAATAGTCCACGTTTTTTGAGAAGGGAAAGAAATTCCAGAAATTGCATATAATAGTCCACGTTTTTGGAGAAGGGAACGAAATTTTTGAAATTGCTTTTGATAGTCCACTTTTTTAAAGCAGGGAAAGAAATTTCATAAATTTCATATCATAGTTAATTTTTTTTGAAAGAAATTCCAATAATTGCATATAGTTGTCCATGTTTTTGGAGATGGGAAAGAAATTACAAAAAGTGCATATGATAGTCCATGTTTTTGGAGAAGGTAAAGAAATTTTAGAAATTGCATATGATTGTCCATGTTTTTCGAGAAGGGAAAGAAATCCCAGAAATTGTATATAATAGTCCACGTTTTTGGAGAAGGGAAAGAAATTCAAGAAAATGCATATGATAGTCAACATTTTTTTAGAAAGGAAAGAAATTCCAAAAATTGCATATGATAGGTCCACGATATTTGAGAAGGGAAAGAAATTTCAGAAATTCCATATGATAGTCCAGGTTTTTGGAGAAGGGAAAGAAATTTTAAAAATTGCTTATGATAGTCCACGTTTTTGGAGAAGGGAAAAAATTTTAGAAATTGCTTATGATAGTCCACGTTTTTGGAGAAGGGAAAGAAATTCCACTAATTTCAGATCATAGTCCATGTTTTTGGAAAGAAATTCCAGAAATTGCATATAATAGTCCACGTTTTTGGAGAAGGGAAAGAAATTCCAAAAACTGCATATGATAGGCCTTGTTTTTGGAGAAGGGAAAGAAATTTCAGAAATTGCATATGATATGCCACGTTTTTGCAGAAGGGAAAGAAATTCTAGAAATTGCATATGATAATCCACGTTTTTGGAGATGGGAAAGAAATTCCAGAAATTGCATAGGATAGTCCACGTTTTTGGAGAAGGGAAACAAATTCAAGAAAATGCGTATAATAGTCCACGTTTTTTGAGAAGGGAAAGAAATTCCAGAAATTGCATATGATAGTCCATGTTTTTGTAGAAGGTAAAGAAATATTAGAAATTGCATATGATAGTCCATGTTTTCTGAGAAGGGAAAAAAATTCTAGAAATTGGATATGATAGTCCACGTTTTTGGAGAAGGGAAAGAAATTCCAGAAACTACATATGATAGTCCGCGTTTTTGGAGAAGGGAAAGAAATTCCACTAATTTCATATCATAGTTCACGTTTTTGAAAAGAAATTCCAAAAACTGCATATAATAGTCCACGTTTTTTGAGAAGGGAGAGAAATTCCAAAAATTGCATATGATAGGCCTTGTTTTTGGAGAAGGGAAAGAAATTTCAGAAATTGCATATGATATGCCACGTTTTTGGAGAAGGGAAAGAAATTCTAGAAATTGAATATGATAATCCACGTTTTTGGAGATGGGAAAGAAATTCCAGAAATTGCATAGGATAGTCCACGTTTTTGGAGAAGGGAAATAAATTCAAGAAAATGCGTATAATAGTCCACGTTTTTTGAGAAGGGAAAGAAATTCCAGAAATTGCATATAATAGTCCACGTTTTTGGAGAAGGGAACGAAATTTTTGAAATTGCTTTTGATAGTCCACTTTTTTAAAGCAGGGAAAGAAATTTCATAAATTTCATATCATAGTTAATTTTTTTTGAAAGAAATTCCAATAATTGCATATAGTTGTCCATGTTTTTGGAGATGGGAAAGAAATTACAAAAAGTGCATATGATAGTCCATGTTTTTGGAGAAGGTAAAGAAATTTTAGAAATTGCATATGATTGTCCATGTTTTTCGAGAAGGGAAAGAAATCCCAGAAATTGTATATAATAGTCCACGTTTTTGGAGAAGGGAAAGAAATTCAAGAAAATGCATATGATAGTCAACATTTTTTTAGAAAGGAAAGAAATTCCAAAAATTGCATATGATAGGTCCACGATATTTGAGAAGGGAAAGAAATTTCAGAAATTCCATATGATAGTCCAGGTTTTTGGAGAAGGGAAAGAAATTTTAAAAATTGCTTATGATAGTCCACGTTTTTGGAGAAGGGAAAAAATTTTAGAAATTGCTTATGATAGTCCACGTTTTTGGAGAAGGGAAAGAAATTCCACTAATTTCAGATCATAGTCCATGTTTTTGGAAAGAAATTCCAGAAATTGCATATAATAGTCCACGTTTTTGGAGAAGGGAAAGAAATTCCAAAAACTGCATATGATAGGCCTTGTTTTTGGAGAAGGGAAAGAAATTTCAGAAATTGCATATGATATGCCACGTTTTTGCAGAAGGGAAAGAAATTCTAGAAATTGCATATGATAATCCACGTTTTTGGAGATGGGAAAGAAATTCCAGAAATTGCATAGGATAGTCCACGTTTTTGGAGAAGGGAAACAAATTCAAGAAAATGCGTATAATAGTCCACGTTTTTTGAGAAGGGAAAGAAATTCCAGAAATTGCATATGATAGTCCATGTTTTTGTAGAAGGTAAAGAAATATTAGAAATTGCATATGATAGTCCATGTTTTCTGAGAAGGGAAAAAAATTCTAGAAATTGGATATGATAGTCCACGTTTTTGGAGAAGGGAAAGAAATTCCAGAAACTACATATGATAGTCCGCGTTTTTGGAGAAGGGAAAGAAATTCCACTAATTTCATATCATAGTTCACGTTTTTGAAAAGAAATTCCAAAAACTGCATATAATAGTCCACGTTTTTTGAGAAGGGAGAGAAATTCCAAAAATTGCATATGATAGGCCTTGTTTTTGGAGAAGGGAAAGAAATTTCAGAAATTGCATATGATATGCCACGTTTTTGGAGAAGGGAAAGAAATTCTAGAAATTGAATATGATAATCCACGTTTTTGGAGATGGGAAAGAAATTCCAGAAATTGCATAGGATAGTCCACGTTTTTGGAGAAGGGAAATAAATTCAAGAAAATGCGTATAATAGTCCACGTTTTTTGAGAAGGGAAAGAAATTCCAGAAATTGCATATAATAGTCCACGTTTTTGGAGAAGGGAACGAAATTTTTGAAATTGCTTTTGATAGTCCACTTTTTTAAAGCAGGGAAAGAAATTTCATAAATTTCATATCATAGTTAATTTTTTTTGAAAGAAATTCCAATAATTGCATATAGTTGTCCATGTTTTTGGAGATGGGAAAGAAATTACAAAAAGTGCATATGATAGTCCATGTTTTTGGAGAAGGTAAAGAAATTTTAGAAATTGCATATGATTGTCCATGTTTTTCGAGAAGGGAAAGAAATCCCAGAAATTGTATATAATAGTCCACGTTTTTGGAGAAGGGAAAGAAATTCAAGAAAATGCATATGATAGTCAACATTTTTTTAGAAAGGAAAGAAATTCCAAAAATTGCATATGATAGGTCCACGATATTTGAGAAGGGAAAGAAATTTCAGAAATTCCATATGATAGTCCAGGTTTTTGGAGAAGGGAAAGAAATTTTAAAAATTGCTTATGATAGTCCACGTTTTTGGAGAAGGGAAAAAATTTTAGAAATTGCTTATGATAGTCCACGTTTTTGGAGAAGGGAAAGAAATTCCACTAATTTCAGATCATAGTCCATGTTTTTGGAAAGAAATTCCAGAAATTGCATATAATAGTCCACGTTTTTGGAGAAGGGAAAGAAATTCCAAAAACTGCATATGATAGGCCTTGTTTTTGGAGAAGGGAAAGAAATTTCAGAAATTGCATATGATATGCCACGTTTTTGCAGAAGGGAAAGAAATTCTAGAAATTGCATATGATAATCCACGTTTTTGGAGATGGGAAAGAAATTCCAGAAATTGCATAGGATAGTCCACGTTTTTGGAGAAGGGAAACAAATTCAAGAAAATGCGTATAATAGTCCACGTTTTTTGAGAAGGGAAAGAAATTCCAGAAATTGCATATGATAGTCCATGTTTTTGTAGAAGGTAAAGAAATATTAGAAATTGCATATGATAGTCAATGTTTTCTGAGAAGGGAAAAAAATTCTAGAAATTGGATATGATAGTCCACGTTTTTGGAGAAGGGAAAGAAATTCCAGAAACTACATATGATAGTCCGCGTTTTTGGAGAAGGGAAAGAAATTCCACTAATTTCATATCATAGTTCACGTTTTTGAAAAGAAATTCCAAAAACTGCATATAATAGTCCACGTTTTTTGAGAAGGGAGAGAAATTCCAAAAATTGCATATGATAGGCCTTGTTTTTGGAGAAGGGAAAGAAATTTCAGAAATTGCATATGATATGCCACGTTTTTGGAGAAGGGAAAGAAATTCTAGAAATTGAATATGATAATCCACGTTTTTGGAGATGGGAAAGAAATTCCAGAAATTGCATAGGATAGTCCACGTTTTTGGAGAAGGGAAATAAATTCAAGAAAATGCGTATAATAGTCCACGTTTTTTGAGAAGGGAAAGAAATTCCAGAAATTGCATATAATAGTCCACGTTTTTGGAGAAGGGAACGAAATTTTTGAAATTGCTTTTGATAGTCCACTTTTTTAAAGCAGGGAAAGAAATTTCATAAATTTCATATCATAGTTAATTTTTTTTGAAAGAAATTCCAATAATTGCATATAGTTGTCCATGTTTTTGGAGATGGGAAAGAAATTACAAAAAGTGCATATGATAGTCCATGTTTTTGGAGAAGGTAAAGAAATTTTAGAAATTGCATATGATTGTCCATGTTTTTCGAGAAGGGAAAGAAATCCCAGAAATTGTATATAATAGTCCACGTTTTTGGAGAAGGGAAAGAAATTCAAGAAAATGCATATGATAGTCAACATTTTTTTAGAAAGGAAAGAAATTCCAAAAATTGCATATGATAGGTCCACGATATTTGAGAAGGGAAAGAAATTTCAGAAATTCCATATGATAGTCCAGGTTTTTGGAGAAGGGAAAGAAATTTTAAAAATTGCTTATGATAGTCCACGTTTTTGGAGAAGGGAAAAAATTTTAGAAATTGCTTATGATAGTCCACGTTTTTGGAGAAGGGAAAGAAATTCCACTAATTTCAGATCATAGTCCATGTTTTTGGAAAGAAATTCCAGAAATTGCATATAATAGTCCACGTTTTTGGAGAAGGGAAAGAAATTCCAAAAACTGCATATGATAGGCCTTGTTTTTGGAGAAGGGAAAGAAATTTCAGAAATTGCATATGATATGCCACGTTTTTGCAGAAGGGAAAGAAATTCTAGAAATTGCATATGATAATCCACGTTTTTGGAGATGGGAAAGAAATTCCAGAAATTGCATAGGATAGTCCACGTTTTTGGAGAAGGGAAACAAATTCAAGAAAATGCGTATAATAGTCCACGTTTTTTGAGAAGGGAAAGAAATTCCAGAAATTGCATATGATAGTCCATGTTTTTGTAGAAGGTAAAGAAATATTAGAAATTGCATATGATAGTCCATGTTTTCTGAGAAGGGAAAAAAATTCTAGAAATTGGATATGATAGTCCACGTTTTTGGAGAAGGGAAAGAAATTCCAGAAACTACATATGATAGTCCGCGTTTTTGGAGAAGGGAAAGAAATTCCACTAATTTCATATCATAGTTCACGTTTTTGAAAAGAAATTCCAAAAACTGCATATAATAGTCCACGTTTTTTGAGAAGGGAGAGAAATTCCAAAAATTGCATATGATAGGCCTTGTTTTTGGAGAAGGGAAAGAAATTTCAGAAATTGCATATGATATGCCACGTTTTTGGAGAAGGGAAAGAAATTCTAGAAATTGAATATGATAATCCACGTTTTTGGAGATGGGAAAGAAATTCCAGAAATTGCATAGGATAGTCCACGTTTTTGGAGAAGGGAAATAAATTCAAGAAAATGCGTATAATAGTCCACGTTTTTTGAGAAGGGAAAGAAATTCCAGAAATTGCATATAATAGTCCACGTTTTTGGAGAAGGGAACGAAATTTTTGAAATTGCTTTTGATAGTCCACTTTTTTAAAGCAGGGAAAGAAATTTCATAAATTTCATATCATAGTTAATTTTTTTTGAAAGAAATTCCAATAATTGCATATAGTTGTCCATGTTTTTGGAGATGGGAAAGAAATTACAAAAAGTGCATATGATAGTCCATGTTTTTGGAGAAGGTAAAGAAATTTTAGAAATTGCATATGATTGTCCATGTTTTTCGAGAAGGGAAAGAAATCCCAGAAATTGTATATAATAGTCCACGTTTTTGGAGAAGGGAAAGAAATTCAAGAAAATGCATATGATAGTCAACATTTTTTTAGAAAGGAAAGAAATTCCAAAAATTGCATATGATAGGTCCACGATATTTGAGAAGGGAAAGAAATTTCAGAAATTCCATATGATAGTCCAGGTTTTTGGAGAAGGGAAAGAAATTTTAAAAATTGCTTATGATAGTCCACGTTTTTGGAGAAGGGAAAAAATTTTAGAAATTGCTTATGATAGTCCACGTTTTTGGAGAAGGGAAAGAAATTCCACTAATTTCAGATCATAGTCCATGTTTTTGGAAAGAAATTCCAGAAATTGCATATAATAGTCCACGTTTTTGGAGAAGGGAAAGAAATTCCAAAAACTGCATATGATAGGCCTTGTTTTTGGAGAAGGGAAAGAAATTTCAGAAATTGCATATGATATGCCACGTTTTTGCAGAAGGGAAAGAAATTCTAGAAATTGCATATGATAATCCACGTTTTTGGAGATGGGAAAGAAATTCCAGAAATTGCATAGGATAGTCCACGTTTTTGGAGAAGGGAAACAAATTCAAGAAAATGCGTATAATAGTCCACGTTTTTTGAGAAGGGAAAGAAATTCCAGAAATTGCATATGATAGTCCATGTTTTTGTAGAAGGTAAAGAAATATTAGAAATTGCATATGATAGTCCATGTTTTCTGAGAAGGGAAAAAAATTCTAGAAATTGGATATGATAGTCCACGTTTTTGGAGAAGGGAAAGAAATTCCAGAAACTACATATGATAGTCCGCGTTTTTGGAGAAGGGAAAGAAATTCTAGAAATTTCATATCATAGTCCACGTTTTTGAAAAGAAATTCCAAAAACTGCATATAATAGTCCACGTTTTTTGAGAAGGGAGAGAAATTCCAAAAATTGCATATGATAGGCCTTGTTTTTGGAGAAGGGAAAGAAATTTCAGAAATTGCATATGATATGCCACGTTTTTGGAGAAGGGAAAGAAATTCTAGAAATTGCATATGATAATCCACGTTTTTGGAGATGGGAAAGAAATTCCAGAAATTGCATAGGATAGTCCACGTTTTTGGAGAAGGGAAATAAATTCAAGAAAATGCGTATAATAGTCCACGTTTTTTGAGAAGGGAAAGAAATTCCAGAAATTGCATATAATAGTCCACGTTTTTGGAGAAGGGAAAGAAATTTTTGAAATTGCTTATGATAGTCCACTTTTTTGGAGCAGGGAAAGAAATTTCATAAATTTCATATCATAGTTAATTTTTTTTGAAAGAAATTCCAATAATTGCATATAGTTGTCCATGTTTTTGGAGATGGGAAAGAAATTACAAAAAGTGCATATGATAGTCCATGTTTTTGGAGAAGGTAAAGAAATTTTAGAAATTGCATATGATTGTCCATGTTTTTCGAGAAGGGAAAGAAATCCCAGAAATTGTATATAATAGTCCACGTTTTTGGAGAAGGGAAAGAAATTCAAGAAAATGCATATGATAGTCAACATTTTTTGAGAAAGGAAAGAAATTCCAAAAATTGCATATGATAGGTCCACGATATTTGAGAAGGGAAAGAAATTTCAGAAATTC
>NC_081185.1:5619029-5784475 GCF_029867415.1 Vicia villosa
CCACGTTTTTGGAGAATAAAAAAATTTTCTTAAATTACATAAGTAAGTCAACGTTTTTGGAGAAGAGAATGGAATTCTTGGAAACTAGCATATGATAGTCCAAATTTATGGAGAAGAGAAAGAAATTCAAAAATTTGCATATGATAGTCCAAATTTATGGAGAAGAGAAAGAAATTCCAAAATTTGCATATGATAGTCCACATTTTTGGAGAAGGGATAGAAAATCCTAAAATTGCATATAATAGTCCATGTTTTTTGGAGGAAAGAAAGAATTTCCATAAACTGCATATGATTGTCCATGAATTTTGATAAGAGAAAGAAATTCCATAAACTTATATATGATACTCCATGTTTTTGAGAAGGGAAAGAAATTCTTGAAACTCGCATGTGAAATTCCACGTTTATGAAAAAGGGAATGAAATTCCAAAAATTGCATATGAATAGTCCATGTTTTAGGTAAAGGGATAGAAATTCCTGAAATTGCATATGATAGTCCTTTTTTTTTGGAGGAGAGAAAGAAATTCCAAAAACTTAATATGATAGTCCATGTTTTTAAGAGAAGAGAAAGAAATTCTATAAATTACATATGATAGTCCATGTTTTTTGGAGAAGGGGAAGGAATCCTTGAAACATGCATGTGATAGTCCATGTTTATGAAGTAGGGAAAGACATTCTCAAAAATGCATATGATAGTCCACATTTTTGGAGAAGGGATAGAAATTTTGGAAATTGCATATGATAGTCCATGTTTTTGGGAGGAGAGAAAGAAAATTCCAAAAATTACAAATGATAGTTCACGTTTTAGGATAAGGGAAAGGAATTCTTGAAACTTGCATAAGATAGTCCACGTTTATGGAGAAGGAAAAGAAATTCCAAAAATTGCATATGATAGTCCACGTTTTTGAAGAAGGGATAGAATTTCTTAAAATTGCATATGATAGTCTATGTTTCTGGAGAAGAGAAAGAAATTCCAAAAATTGCATATGATAGCCCACTTTTTGGAGATTGGATAGAAATTCTTGAAATTGAATATGATAGTCTATGTTTTTTGGAAAAGAGAACGAAACTCAAAAAATTTCATATGATATTCCACGTTTTTGAAGAAGAGAAAGAAATTTCATTAATTACATATGATAGTCCACGTTTTTGGAGCAGGGAAAGAAATTTTTGTAACTTGCATATCATAGTCCACATTTATGGGGAAGGGAAAGAAATTCCAAAAATGGCATATGATAGTCCATGTTTTTGGAGAGTAAAAAGAAATTCCATAAATTGCATATGTAAATCTACGTTTTTGGAGAAGAGAAAGGAGTTCTTGAAACTAGCATATGATAGTCCACATTTATGGAGAAGAGAAAGAAGTTTTAAAATTTGCATATGATAGTCCATGTTTTTGGAGATTGGATAGAAATTCCTGAAATTGCATATAATAGTCCATGTTTTTTGGAGGAGAGAAAGAAATTCCATAAACTGCATATGATAGTCCTTGTTTTTTGATAAGAGAAAGAATTTCCATAAATTACATATGATAGTCAATGTTCTTTGAGAAGGGAAATAAATTCTTGAAACTTGCATGTGATATTCCACGTTTATGAAGAAGGGAAAGAAATTCCAAAAATTGCATATGATAGTCCATGTTTTTGGAGAAGGGATAGAAAGTCATGAAATTGCATATGATAGTCCATGTATTTTGGAGGAGAGAAAGAAATTTCAAAAACTGCTTATGATAGTCCATGTTTTCGGAAAAGAGAAAGAAGTTCCATAAATTACATATTATAGTACATGTTTTTGGAGAAGGGATATAATTTCTTGAAATTGCATATGATAGTCCATGTTTTTGAAGAAGAGAAAGAAATTCCAATAATTCCATATGATAGTCCACTTTTTGGAGATTGGAAAGAAATTCCTGAAATTGCATATGATAGTCCATGTTTTTTGGAGGAGAGAAAAAAATTCCTAAAATTGCATATGATATTCCACGTGTTTGAAGAAGAGAAAGAAATTTCATAAAGTACATGTGATAGTCCACGTTTTAGGAGAAGGGAAAGAAATTTTTGTAACTTGCATATGATAGTCCACATTTATGGAGAAGGGAAAGAAATTCCAAAAACTTCATATGATAGTCCATGTTTTCGGAGAAGAGAAAGAAATTCTATAAATTACTTATGATAGTCCATGTTTTTGGAGAAGGGAAAGGAATTCTTGAAACATGCATGTGATAGTCCATGTTTATGAAGTAGGGAAAGAAATTCTCAAAAATGCATATGATAGTCCACATTTTTGGAGAAGGGATATAAATTTTGGAAATTGCATATGATAGTCCATGTTTTTGGGAGGAGAGAAAGAAATTCCAAAAATTACAAATGATAGTTCACGTTTTTGGATAAGGGAAAGGAATTCTTGAAACTTGCATAAGATAGTCCACGTTTATGGAGAAGGAAAAGAAATACCAAAAATTGCATATGATAGTCCACGTTTTTGAAGAAGGGATAGAATTTCTTAAAATTGCATATAATAGTCTATGTTTTTGGAGAAGAGAAAGAAATTCCAAAAATTGCATATGATAGCCCACTTTTTGGAGATTGGATAGAAATTCTTGAAATTGAATATGATAGTCTATGTTTTTTGGAAAAGAGAACGAAACTCAAAAAATTTCATATGATATTCCACATTTTTGAAGAAGAGAAAGAAATTTCATTAATTACATATGATAGTCCACGTTTTTGGAGAGGGGAAAGACATTTTTGTAACTTTCATATGATAGTCCACATTTATGGAGAAGGGAATCAAATTCCAAAAATGGCATATGATAGTCCACGATATTGGAGAATAAAAAGAAATTCCATAAATTGCATATGTAAGTCCACGTTTTTGGAGAAGAGAAATGAATTCTTGAAACAAGCATATGATAGTCCACATTTATGAAGAAGAGAAAGAAATTTCAAAATTTGCTTATGATAGTCCATGTTTTGGGAGAAGAGATAGAAATTCCTGAAATTGCATATAATAGTCCATGTTTTTTGAAGGAGAAAAAGAAATTCCATTAACTGCATATGATAGTCCATGTTTTTTTATAAGAGAAAGATTTCCCTAAATTACATATGATAGTCCATGTTCTTTGAGAAGGGAAAGAAATTCTTGAAACTTGCATGTGATATTCCACGTTTATGAAGAAGGGAAAGAAATTCCAAAAATTGCATATGATAGTCCATGTTTTTGGAGAAGGGATAGAAAGTCATGAAATTGCATATGATAGTCCATTTTTTTTAGGAGAGAAAGAAATTCCAAAAATTACAAATGATAGTTCACGTTTTTGGATAAGGGAAAGGAATTCTTGAAACTTGCATAAGATAGTCCACGTTTATGGAGAAGGAAAAGAAATTCCAAAAATAGCATATGATAGTCCACGTTTTTGAAGAAGGGATAGAATTTCTTAAAATTGCATAAGATAGTCTATGTTTTTGGAGAAGAGAAAGAAATTCCAAAAATTGCATATGATAGCTCACTTTTTGGAGATTGGATTGAAATTCTTGAAATTGAATATGATAGTCTATGTTTTTTGGAAAAGAGAACGAAACTCAAAAAATTTCATATGATAGTCCACGTTTTTGGAGAGGGGAAAGACATTTTTGTAACTTGCATATGATAGTCCACATTTATGGAGAAGGGAATCAAATTCCAAAAATGGCATATGATAGTCCACGATTTTGGAGAATAAAAAGAAATTCCATAAATTGCATATGTAAGTCCACGTTTTTGGAGAAGAGAAAGGAATTCTTGAAACTAGCATATGATAGTCCACATTTATGGAGAAGAGAAAGAAATTTCAAAATTTGCTTATGATAGTCCATGGTTTTGGAGAAGAAATAGAAAGTCCTGAAATTGCATATCATAGTCCATGTTTTTTGGAGGAGAGAAAGAAATTCCATAAACTGCATATGATATTCCATGTTTTTTTATAAGAGAAAGATTTCCCTAAATTACATATGATAGTCCATGTTCTTTGAGAAGGGAAAGAAATTCTTGAACCTTGCATGTGATATTCCACGTTTATGAAGAAGGGAAAGAAATTCCAAAAATTGCATATGATAGTCCATATTTTTGGAGAAGGGATAGAAAGTCCAAAAATTGCATATGATAGTCCACATTTTTGGAGAAGAGAAACAAATTCCATAAATTACATATGATAGTCCACGTTTTTGGAGAAGGGAAAGGAATTCTTGAAACTTGCATAAGATAGTCCACGTTTATGGAGAAGGAAAAGAAATTCCAAAAATTTCATGTGATAGTCCACGATTTTGAAGAAGGGATAGAATTTCTTAAAATTGCATATGACAGTCTATGTTTTTGGAGAAGAGATAGAAATTCCAAAAATTGCATATGATAGCCCACTTTTTGTAAATTTGGATAGAAATTCTTTAAACTGCATATGATAGTTCATGTTTTTTTATAAGAGAAAGATTTACCTAAATTACATATGATAGTCCATGTTCTTTGAGAAGGGAAAGAAATTCTTGAAACTTGCATGTGATATTCCATGTTAATGAAGAAGGGAAAGAAATTCCAAAAATTGCATATGATAGTCCATGTTTTTGGAAAAGGGATAGAAAGTCATGAAATTGCATATGATAGTCCATGTTTTTTGGTGGAGAGAAAGAAATTCCAAAAATTGCATATGATAGTCCATGTTTTTGGAGAAGAGAAAGAAATACCATAAACTACATATTATAGTCCATGTTTTTGGAGAAGGGAAAGGAATTCTTGAAACATGCATGTGATAGTCCATGTTTATGAAGAAGGGAAAGAATCTCCCAAATTTGCATATGATAATCCATGTTTTTGGAGAAGAGAAAGAAATTCAAAAAAATTTATATGATAGTCCACTTTTTGGAGAGTGTATAGAAAATCCTGAAATTGCATATGATAGTCCATGGTTTTTGGAGGAGGGAAAGAAATTTAAAAAATTGCATATGATATTCCACGTTTTTGAAGAAGAGAAAGAAATTTCATAAATTACATATGATAGTCCACGTTTTTGGAGCAGAGAAAGAAATTTTTGTAACTTGCATATGATAGTCCACATTTATGGGGAAGGGAAAGAAATTCCAAAAATGGCATATGATAGTCCACGTTTTTGGAGAATAAAAAGAAATTTCATAAATTGCATATGTAAGTCCACGTTTTTGGAGAAGAGAAATGAGTTCTTGAAACTAGCATATGATAGTCCACATTTATGGAGAAGAGAAAGAAGTTTTAAAATTTGCATATGATAGTCCACGTTTTTGGAGAGGGGATAGAAATTCCTAAAATTGCATACAATAGTCCATGTTTTTTGGAGGAGAGAAAGAAATTCCATAAACTGCATATGATAGTCCTTGTTTTTTGGTAAGAGAAAGAATTTCCATAAATTACATATGATAGTCCATGTTCTTTGAGAAGGGAAATAAATTCTTGAAACTTGCATGTGATATTCCACGTTTATGAAGAAGGGAAAGAAATTCCAAAAATTGCATATGATAGTCCATGTTTTTGGAGAAGGGATAGAAAGTCATGAAATTGCATATGATAGTCGATGTTTTTTGGAGGAGAGAAAGAAATTCCAAAAACTGCTTATGATAGTCCATGTTTTCGGAGAAGAGAAAGAAATTCCAATAATTCCATATGATAGTCCACTTTTTGGAGATTGGATAGAAATTCCTGAAATTGCATATGATAGTCCATGTTTTTTGGAGGAGAAAAAAAAATTCCTAAAATTGCATATGATATTCCACGTTTTTGAAGAAGAGAAAGAAATTTCATAAAGTACATGTGATAGTCCACGTTTTAGGAGAAGGGAAAGAAATTTTTGTAACTTGCATATGATAGTCCACATTTATGGAGAAGGGAATGAAATTCCAAAAATGGCATATGATAGTCCACGTTTTTGGAGAATAAAATTTTTTTCTTAAATTACCTAAGTAAGTCAACGTTTTGGAGAAGAGAATGGAATTCTTGAAACTAGCATATGATAGTCCAAATTTATGGAGAAGAGAAAGAAATTCCAAAATTTGCATATGATAGTCCAAATTTATGGAGAAGAGAAAGAAATTCCAAAATTTGCATATGATAGTCCAAATTTATGGAGAAGAGAAAGAAATTCCAAAATTTGCATATGATAGTCCACGTTTTTGAAAAAGGGATAGAAAATCCTGAAATTGCATATAATAGTCCATGTTTTTTGGACGAAAGAAAGAATTTCCATAAACTGCATATGATTGTCCATGACTTTTGATAAGAGAAATAAATTCCATAAACTACATATGATAGTCCATGTTTTTTGAGAAGGAAAAGAAATTCTTGAAACTCGCATGTGAAATTCCAGGTTTATGAAAAAGGGAAAGAAATTCCAAAAATTGCATATGATAGTCCATGTTTTTGGTAAAGGGATAGAAATTCCTGAAATTGCATATGATAGTCCTTGTTTTTTGGAGGAGAGAAAGAAATTCCAAAAACTTCATATGATAGTCCATGTTTTCGGAGAAGAGAAAGAAATTCTATAAATTACATATGATAGTCCATGTTTTTGGAGAAGGGAAAGGAATTCTTGAAACATGCATGTGATAGTCCATGTTTATGAAGTAGGGAAAGAAATTCTCAAAAATGCATATGATAGTCCATATTTTTTGAGAAGGGATAGAAATTTTGGAAATTACATATGATAGTCCATGTTTTTGGGAGGAGAGAAAGAAATTCCAAAAATAACAAATGATAGTTCACGTTTTTGGATAAGGGAAAGGAATTCTTGAAACTTGCATAAGATAGTCCACGTTTATGGAGAAGGAAAATAAATTCCAAAAATTGCATATGATAGTCCACGTTTTTGAAGAGAAAGAAATTCAAAAAAATTTATATGATAGTCCACTTTTTGGAGAGTGTATAGAAAATCCTGAAATTGCATATGATAGTCCATGGTTTTTGGAGGAGGGAAAGAAATTTAAAAAATTGCATATGATATTCCACGTTTTTGAAGAAGAGAAAGAAATTTCATAAATTACATATGATAGTCCACGTTTTTGGAGCAGGGAAAGAAATTTTTGTAACTTGCATATGATAGTCCACATTTATGGGGAAGGGAAAGAAATTCCAAAAATGGCATATGATAGTCCACGTTTTTGGAGAATAAAAAGAAATTTCATAAATTGCATATGTAAGTCCACGTTTTTGGAGAAGAGAAATGAGTTCTTGAAACTAGCATATGATAGTCCACATTTATGGAGAAGAGAAAGAAGTTTTAAAATTTGCATATGATAGTCCACGTTTTTGGAGAGGGGATAGAAATTCCTAAAATTGCATATAATAGTCCATGTTTTTTGGAGGAGAGAAAGAAATTCCATAAACTGCATATGATAGTCCTTGTTTTTTGATAAGAGAAAGAATTTCCATAAATTACATATGATAGTCCATGTTCTTTGAGAAGGGAAATAAATTCTTGAAACTTGCATGTGATATTCCACGTTTATGAAGAAGGGAAAGAAATTCCAAAAATTGCATCTGATAGTCCATGTTTTTGGAGAAGGGATAGAAAGTCATGAAATTGCATATGATAGTCGATGTTTTTTGGAGGAGAGAAAGAAATTCCAAAAACTGCTTATGATAGTCCATGTTTTCGGAGAAGAGAAAGAAATTCCAATAATTCCATATGATAGTCCACTTTTTGGAGATTGGATAGAAATTCCTGAAATTGCATATGATAGTCCATGTTTTTTGGAAGAGAAAAAAAAAATTCCTAAAATTGCATATGATATTCCACGTTTTTGAAGAAGAGAAAGAAATTTCATAAAGTACATGTGATAGTCCACGTTTTAGGAGAAGGGAAAGAAATTTTTGTAACTTGCATATGATAGTCCACATTTATGGAGAGTGAAATTCCAAAAATGGCATATGATAGTCCACGTTTTTGGAGAATAAAATTTTTTTCTTAAATTACCTAAGTAAGTCAACGTTCTGGAGAAGAGAATGGAATTCTTGAAACTAGCATATGATAGTCCAAATTTATGGAGAAGAGAAAGAAATTCCAAAATTTGCATATGATAGTCCAAATTTATGGAGAAGAGAAAGAAATTCCAAAATTTGCATATGATAGTCCAAATTTATGGAGAAGAGAAAGAAATTCCAAAATTTGCATATGATAGTCCACGTTTTTGAAAAAGGGATAGAAAATCCTGAAATTGCATATAATAGTCCATGTTTTTTGGACGAAAGAAAGAATTTCCATAAACTGCATATGATTGTCCATGACTTTTGATAAGAGAAATAAATTCCATAAACTACATATGATAGTCCATGTTTTTTGAGAAGGGAAAGAAATTCTTGAAACTCGCATGTGAAATTCCAGGTTTATGAAAAAGGGAAAGAAATTCCAAAAATTGCATATGATAGTCCATGTTTTTGGTAAAGGGATAGAAATTCCTGAAATTGCATTTGATAGTCCTTGTTTTTTGGAGGAGAGAAAGAAATTCCAAAAACTTCATATGATAGTCCATGTTTTCGGAGAAGAGAAAGAAATTCTATAAATTACATATGATAGTCCATGTTTTTGGAGAAGGGAAAGGAATTCTTGAAACATGCATGTGATAGTCCATGTTTATGAAGTAGGGAAAGAAATTCTCAAAAATGCATATGGTAGTCCACATTTTTTGAGAAGGGATAGAAATTTTGGAAATTACATATGATAGTCCATGTTTTTGGGAGGAGAGAAAGAAATTCCAAAAATAACAAATGATAGTTCACGTTTTTGGATAAGGGAAAGGAATTCTTGAAACTTGCATAAGATAGTCCACGTTTATGGAGAAGGAAAATAAATTCCAAAAATTGCATATGATAGTCCACGTTTTTGAAGAGAAAGAAATTCAAAAAAATTTATATGATAGCCCACTTTTTGGAGAGTGTATAGAAAATCCTGAAATTGCATATGATAGTCCATGGTTTTTGGAGGAGGGAAAGAAATTTAAAAAATTGCATATGATATTCCACGTTTTTGAAGAAGAGAAAGAAATTTCATAAATTACATATGATAGTCCACGTTTTTGGAGCAGGGAAAGAAATTTTTGTAACTTGCATATGATAGTCCACATTTATGGGGAAGGGAAAGAAATTCCAAAAATGGCATATGATAGTCCATGTTTTTGGAGAGTAAAAAGAAATTCCATAAATTGCATATGTAAGTCCACGTTTTTGGAGAAGAGAAAGGAGTTCTTGAAACTAGCATATTATAGTCCACATTTATGGAGAATAGAAAGAAGTTTTAAAATTTGCATATGAAAGTCCACGTTTTTGGAGAGGGGATAGAAATTCCTGAAATTGCATATAATAGTCCATGTTTTTTGGAGGAGAGAAAGAAATTCCATAAACTGCATATGATAGTCCTTGTTTTTTGGTAAGAGAAAGAATTTCCATAAATTACATATGATAGTCCATGTTCTTTGAGAAGGGAAATAAATTCTTGAAACTTGCATGTGATATTCCACGTTTATGAAGAAGGGAAAGAAATTCCAAAAATTGCATATGATAGTCCATGTTTTTGGAGAAGGGATAGAAAGTCGTGAAATTGCATATGATAGTCCATGTTTTTTGGAGGAGAGAACGAAATTCCAAAAACTGCTTATGATAGTCCATGTTTTCGGAGAAGAGAAAGAAATTCCATAAATTACATATTATAGTCCATGTTTTTGGAGAAGGGATAGAATTTCTTGAAATTGCATATGATAGTCCATGTTTTTGGAGAAGAGAAAGAAATTCCAATAATTCCATATGATAGTCCACTTTTTTGAGATTGGATAGAAATTCCTGAAATTGCATATGATAGTCCATGTTTTTTGGAGGAGAGAAAAAAATTCCTAAAATTGCATATGATATTCCACGTTTTTGAAGAAGTGAAAGAAATTTCATAAAGTACATGTGATAGTCCACGTTTTAGGAGAAGGGAAAGAAATTTTTGTAACTTGCATATGATAGTCCACATTTATGGAGAAGGGAATGAAATTCCAAAAACGGCATATGATAGTCCACGTTTTTGGAGAATAAAAAAATTTTCTTAAATTACATAAGTAAGTCAACGTTTTTGGAGAAGAGAATGGAATTCTTGAAACTGGCATATGATAGTCCAAATTTATGGAGAAGAGAAAGAAATTCCAAAATTTGCATATGATAGTCCAAATTTATGGGGAAGAGAAAGAAATTCCAAAATTTGCATATGATAGTCCACGTTTTTGGAGAAGGGATAGAAAATCCTGAAATTGCATATAATAGTCCATGTTTTTTGGAGGAAAGGAAGAATTTCCATAAACTGCATATGATTGTCCATGACTTTTGATAAGAGAAAGAAATTCCATAAACTACATATGATAGTCCATGTTTTTTGAGAAGGGAAAGAAATTCTTGAAACTTGCATGTGAAATTCCACGTTTATGAAAAATGGAAAGAAATTCCAAAAATTGCATATGATAGTCCATGTTTTTGGTAAAGGGATAGAAGTTCCTGAAATTGCATATGATAGTCCTTGTTTTTTGGAGTTGAGAAAGAAATTCAAAAAACTTCATATGATAGTCCATGTTTTCGGAGAAGAGAAAGAAATTCTATAAATTACATATGATAGTCCATGTTTTTGGAGAAGGGAAAGGAATTCTTGAAACATGCATGTCATAGTCCATGTTTATGAAGTAGGGAAAGAAATTCTCAAAAATGCATATGATAGTCCACATTTTTGGAGAAGGGATAGAAATTTTGGAAATTGCATATGATAGTCCATGTTTTTGGGAGGAGAGAAAGAAATTCCAAAAATTACAAATGATAGTTCACGTTTTTTGATAAGGGAAAGGAATTCTTGAAACTTGCATAAGATAGTCCACGTTTATGGAGAAGGGAAAGAAATTCCAAAAATTGCATATGATAGTCCATGTTTTTGGAGAAGGGATAGAAAGTCATGAAATTGCATATGATAGTCCATGTTTTTTGGAGGAGAGAAAGAAATTCCAAAAACTGCTTATGATAGTCCATGTTTTCGGAGAAGAGAAAGAAATTCCATAATTTACATATTATAGTCCATGTTTTTGGAGAAGGGACAGAATTTCTTGAAATTGCATATGATAGTCCATGTTTTTGGAGAAGGGAAAGAAATTCCAATAATTCCATATGATAGTCCACTTTTTGGAGATTGGATAGAAATTCCTGAAATTGCATATGATAGTCCATGTTTTTTGGAGGAGAGAAAAAAATTCCTAAAATTGCATATGATATTCCACGTTTTTGAAGAAGAGAAAGAAATTTCATAAAGTACATGTGATAGTCCATGTTTTAGGAGAAGGGAAAGAAATTTTTGTAACTTGCATATGATAGTCCACATTTATGGAGAAGGGAATGAAATTCCAAAAATGGCATATGATAGTCCACGTTTTTGGAGAATAAAAAAATTTTCTTAAATTACATAAGTAAGTCAACGTTTTTGGAGAAGAGAATGGAATTCTTGAAACTAGCATATGATAGTCCAAATTTATGGAGAAGAGAAAGAAATTCCAAAATTTGCATATGATAGTCCAAATTTATGGAGAAGAGAAAGAAATTCCAAAATTTGCATATGATAGTCCAAATTTATGGAGAAGAGAAAGAAATTCCAAAATTTGCATATGATAGTCCACGTTTTTGGAGAAGGGATAGAAAATCCTGAAATTGCATATAATAGTCCATGTTTTTTGGAGGAAAGAAAGAATTTCCATAAACTGCATATGATTGTCCATGACTTTTGATAAGAGAAAGAAATTCCATAAACTACATATGATAGTCCATGTTCTTTGAGAAGGGAAATAAATTCTTGAAACTTGCATGTGATATTCCACGTTTATGAAGAAGGGAAAGAAATTCCAAAAATTGCATATGATAGTCCATGTTTTTGGAGAAGGGATAGAAAGTCATGAAATTGCATATGATAGTCGATGTTTTTTGGAGGAGAGAAAGAAATTCCAAAAACTGCTTATGATAGTCCATGTTTTCGGAGAAGAGAAAGAAATTCCAATAATTCCATATGATAGTCCACTTTTTGGAGATTGGATAGAAATTCCTGAAATTGCATATGATAGTCCATGTTTTTTGGAGGAGAAAAAAAATTCCTAAAATTGCATATGATATTCCACGTTTTTGAAGAAGAGAAAGAAATTTCATAAAGTACATGTGATAGTCCACGTTTTAGGAGAAGGGAAAGAAATTTTTGTAACTTGCATATGATAGTCCACATTTATGGAGAAGGGAATGAAATTCCAAAAATGGCATATGATAGTCCACGTTTTTGGAGAATAAAATTTTTTTCTTAAATTACCTAAGTAAGTCAACGTTTTGGAGAAGAGAATGGAATTCTTGAAACTAGCATATGATAGTCCAAATTTATGGAGAAGAGAAAGAAATTCCAAAATTTGCATATGATAGTCCAAATTTATGGAGAAGAGAAAGAAATTCCAAAATTTGCATATGATAGTCCAAATTTATGGAGAAGAGAAAGAAATTCCAAAATTTGCATATGATAGTCCACGTTTTTGGAGAAGGGATAGAAAATCCTGAAATTGCATATAATAGTCCATGTTTTTTGGAGGAAAGGAAGAATTTCCATAAACTGTATATGATTGTCCATGACTTTTGATAAGAGAAAGATATTCCATAAACTACATATGATAGTCCATGTTTTTTGAGAAGGGAAAGAAATTCTTGAAACTTGCATGTGAAATTCCACGTTTATGAAAAATGGAAAGAAATTCCAAAAATTGCATATGATAGTCCATGTTTTTTGTAAAGGGATAGAAGTTCCTGAAATTGCATATGATAGTCCTTGTTTTTTGGAGGAGAGAAAGAAATTCAAAAAACTTCATATGATAGTCCATGTTTTCGGAGAAGAGAAAGAAATTCTATAAATTACATATGATAGTCCATGTTTTGGAGAAGGGAAAGGAATTCTTGAAACATGCATGTCATAGTCCATGTTTATGAAGTAGGGAAAGAAATTCTCAAAAATGCATATGATAGTCCACATTTTTGGAGAAGGGATAGAAATTTTGGAAATTGCATATGATAGTCCATGTTTTTCGGAGGAGAGAAAGAAATTCCAAAAATTACAAATGATAGTTCACGTTTTTTGATAAGGGAAAGGAATTCTTGAAACTTGCATAAGATAGTCCACGTTTATGGAGAAGGGAATGAAATTCCAAAAATGGCATATGATAGTCCACGTTTTTGGAGAATAAAAAAATTTTCTTAAATTACATAAGTAAGTCAACGTTTTTGGAGAAGAGAATGGAATTCTTGAAACTAGCATATGATAGTCCAAATTTATGGAGAAGAGAAAGAAATTCCAAAATTTGCATATGATAGTCCAAATTTATGGAGAAGAGAAAGAAATTCCAAAATTTGCATATGATAGTCCAAATTTATGGAGAAGAGAAAGAAATTCCAAAATTTGCATATGATAGTCCACGTTTTTGGAGAAGGGATAGAAAATCCTGAAATTGCATATAATAGTCCATGTTTTTTGGAGGAAAGAAAGAATTTCCATAAACTGCATATGATTGTCCATGACTTTTGATAAGAGAAAGAAATTCCATAAACTACATATGATAGTCCATGTTCTTTGAGAAGGGAAATAAATTCTTGAAACTTGCATGTGATATTCCACGTTTATGAAGAAGGGAAAGAAATTCCAAAAATTGCATATGATAGTCCATGTTTTTGGAGAAGGGATAGAAAGTCATGAAATTGCATATGATAGTCGATGTTTTTTGGAGGAGAGAAAGAAATTCCAAAAACTGCTTATGATAGTCCATGTTTTCGGAGAAGAGAAAGAAATTCCAATAATTCCATATGATAGTCCACTTTTTGGAGATTGGATAGAAATTCCTGAAATTGCATATGATAGTCCATGTTTTTTGGAGGAGAAAAAAAATTCCTAAAATTGCATATGATATTCCACGTTTTTGAAGAAGAGAAAGAAATTTCATAAAGTACATGTGATAGTCCATGTTTTAGGAGAAGGGAAAGAAATTTTTGTAACTTGCATATGATAGTCCACATTTATGGAGAAGGGAATGAAATTCCAAAAATGGCATATGATAGTCCACGTTTTTGGAGAATAAAATTTTTTTCTTAAATTACCTAAGTAAGTCAACGTTTTGGAGAAGAGAATGGAATTCTTGAAACTAGCATATGATAGTCCAAATTTATGGAGAAGAGAAAGAAATTCCAAAATTTGCATATGATAGTCCAAATTTATGGAGAAGAGAAAGAAATTCCCAAATTTGCATATGATAGTCCAAATTTATGGAGAAGAGAAAGAAATTCCAAAATTTGCATATGATAGTCCACGTTTTTGGAGAAGGGATAGAAAATCCTGAAATTGCATATAATAGTCCATGTTTTTTGGAGGAAAGGAAGAATTTTCATAAACTGTATATGATTGTCCATGACTTTTGATAAGAGAAAGAAATTCCATAAACTACATATGATAGTCCATGTTTTTTGAGAAGGGAAAGAAATTCTTGAAACTTGCATGTGAAATTCCACGTTTATGAAAAATGGAAAGAAATTCCAAAAATTGCATATGATAGTCCATGTTTTTTGTAAAGGGATAGAAGTTCCTGAAATTGCATATGATAGTCCTTGTTTTTTGGAGGAGAGAAAGAAATTCCAAAAACTTCATATGATAGTCCATGTTTTCGGAGAAGAGAAAGAAATTCTATAAATTACATATGATAGTCCATGTTTTTGGAGAAGGGAAAGGAATTCTTGAAACATGCATGTGATAGTCCATGTTTATGAAGTAGGGAAAGAAATTCTCAAAAATGCATATGATAGTCCACATTTTTTGAGAAGGGATAGAAATTTTGGAAATTACATATGATAGTCCATGTTTTTGGGAGGAGAGAAAGAAATTCCAAAAATAACAAATGATAGTTCACGTTTTTGGATAAGGGAAAGGAATTCTTGAAACTTGCATAAGATAGTCCACGTTTATGGAGAAGGAAAATAAATTCCAAAAATTGCATATGATAGTCCACGTTTTTGAAGAAGGGATAGAATTTCTTAAAATTGCATATGATAGTCTATGTTTTTGGAGAAGAGAAAGAAATTCAAAAAAATTTATATGATAGCCCACTTTTTGGAGAGTGTATAGAAAATCCTTAAATTGCATATGATAGTCCATGGTTTTTGGAGGAGGGAAAGAAATTTAAAAAATTGCATATGATATTCCACGTTTTTGAAGAAGAGAAAGAAATTTCATAAATTACATATGATAGTCCACGTTTTTGGAGCAGGGAAAGAAATTTTTGTAACTTGCATATGATAGTCCACATTTATGGGGAAGGGAAAGAAATTCCAAAAATGGCATATGATAGTCCATGTTTTTGGAGAGTAAAAAGAAATTCCATAAATTGCATATGTAAGTCCACGTTTTTGGAGAAGAGAAAGGAGTTCTTGAAACTAGCATATGATAGTCCACATTTATGGAGAAGAGAAAGAAATTCCAAAATTTGCATATGATAGTCCACGTTTTTGGAGAAGGGATAGAAATTCCTGAAATTGCATATAATAGTCCATGTTTTTTGGAGGAGAGGAACAATTTCGATAAACTGCATATGATAGCCCATGTTTTTTGATAAGAGAAAGAAATTCCATAAACTGCATATGATAGTCCATGTTTTTTAATAAGTGAAAGAATTTCCATAAATTACATATGATAGTCCATGTTTTTTGAGAAGGGAAATAAATTCTTGAAACTTGCATGTGATATTCCACGTTTATAAAGAAGGGAAAGAAACTCCAAAAATTGCATATGATAGTCCATGTTTTTGGAGAAGGGATAGAAATTCCTGAAATTGCATATGATAGTCCATGTTTTTTGGAGGAGAGAAATAAATTCCAAAAACTGCATATGATAGTCCATGTTTTCAGAGAAGAGAAAGAATTCCAAAAATTATATATGATAGTCCATGTTTTTGGAGAAGGCAAAGGAATTCTTGAAACATGCCTGTGATAGTCCATTTTTTTGAAGAAGGAAAAGAAATTCCAAAAATTGCATATGATAGTCCATGTTTTTGGGAGGAGAGAGTGAAATTCCAAAAATTGCATATGATAGTGCACGTTTTTGGAGAAGAGAAATAAATTCCATAAATTACATATGATAGTCCACGTTTTTTGAGAAGGGAAAGGAATTCTTGAAACTTTCATAAGATAGTCCACGTTTATGGAGAAGGAAAAGAAATTCCAAAAATTGCAAATGATAGTCCATGTTTTTGAAGAAGGGATAGAATTTATTGAAATTGCATATGATAGTCCATGTTTTTGTAGAAGAGAAAGAATTCCAAAAATTGCATATGATAGTCCACGTTTTGGAGATTAAATAGAAATTCCTGAAATTGCATATGATAGTCCATGTTTTTTGGAGGAGAGAAAGAAATTCCAAAAATTGCATATGATATTCCACGTTTTTGAAGAAGAGAAAGAAATTTCATAAATTACATTTGATAGTCCACGTTTTTGGAGAAGGGAAAGAAATTTTTGTAACTTTCATATGATAGTCCATATTTATGGAGAAGGGAAAGAAATTCAAAAAATGGCATATGATAGTCCACGTTTTTGGAGAATAAAAAGAAATTCCATAAATTACTTATGTAAGTCAACGTTTTAGGAGAAGAGAAAGGAATTCTTGAAACTAGCATATGATAGTACACATTTATGGAGAAGAGAAAGAAATTCCAAAATTTGCATATGATAGTCCATGGTTTTGGAGAAGGGATAGAAATTCCTGAAATTGCATATTATAGTCCATGTTTTTTGGAGGAGAGAAAGAATTTCCATAAACTACATATGATAGTCCATGTTTTTTGATAAGAGAAAGAAATTCCATAAATTACCAACTTCACTCAATGAGAGTTATCTGGTGTATACTCATTAGTGGGTAGGGATAGCTGGGCACAATCACCAACATCAATGAGAGTGATCTGGTGTATACTCATTGATCGGTGTGAGATATGTGGGTACTCGATGGGAGTGATCTGGTGTGTATACTCATCGTGTTACCAGGGAAATGCTGGTACATCAATGGGAGTGATCTGGTGTATACTCATCGTGTTACCAGGGAAATGCTGGTACATCAATGGGAGTGATCTGGTGTATACTCATTGTGTACTTTGTAGGCATTTCTTCCAGCGGGAAAATATTGGACGTTGGTACGGTGAGATGGTGATACGATGTAGGTAAGATCACTTGTTTATTCACCACTAGTGATGCCACCTAGGCAATATCATTAGGACCTCGCCGGTGGGCTGGTACAATCATTGTGATGTGGTTGTACTAGCAACTTCATACTTGCACGTTATTTGTGTGTTCGTTGATATCTCATTGGTTAGTCACCATTTAAGTTATCCCCAGCAGAGTCGCCAGCTGTAGCAACCTGCCCTAAAAATTAAGTCTTTAGAGTCGCCACCTATTCTACCAAGGCGAATAGGAAACCTATGCAATTAAGAGATTTAGGGTAAGATACTATATTCGGGTTAAGGGAAGGTGTTAGGCACCCAAAAACCTTTCCTAAAGGTTAACATTGCAAAGATGAAGGTTTGTGGCAAAAGATAAAGAAAGATGACAGACAGTAAATAGAGTTAAAGGCTAATTATTTGAACATGATTAGAGTTTGGAAGAGGGGGACTCGCCTTGTTGCCAAGTGCCTACGTACCTCCTTATGGAGGATCAGAGTCTACGTAGTTCTGGCACAGGGTTGTACGCCTTAGAATTGAATTAGATTTGTTATGGTTGGAAATTGTTTTAAAGGCTTTTTGAATGGCCTATCGCAGTTTTGGATGAGGATGAAAATTCGTAGTTTGATATTGATGTTTTGAAAGGTTTGAAAAGTGTTTTGAGGTTTGGGCGTACAACCCTGATTTTAATTTGTTACCATTAATCGCGATGATCAATAGGTTTGATCACCATAATTAACAGATTAATAAAAGCATTGCTAATTATTCTAATCGATTGATTCGATTATCACCGTTAGCAAATTGATGTGTTTTATTTATTTCATTTTATCGTTACCCCTCATAATCAATAGATTTGATTACAAATAATAACGAATTTGATAAAGATGAAATGCTAATCATCGTAACCAATAGCTTTGGTTAAAACCATTTAGCAAAAATGAGTTTATTTGAATTATATTATTTTAATTCATAGGATTTGATTAATCAAATTAATCGATTATTAATCATCGCGACCAATAAATTTAGTCGAAACGAATAATAATTTAAATCCTAATATTTGGCCAAGGGCCAATGGGATTGAGCGAACCCTAATGGATGAATAAACCTTTTTAGGGTTTTTGTGATTTATAATTAAAATTAAATTAATTAATCAGGATTTGTCGGATAGTCGGGAAATACTATAATCCTACCCTAATCATTAACCTAATACTAATTTTATACCTTAATCCTAATTAAAATTAATTAACTAAACACACTTAACTTAATCTAAATAATTAAAATAAAATAAAAAAATCTATAAAGAAACCAGGCAGTGATCCTGTAAGGTGAAGCCTTGTGTGTCCATGATAGACTGGCGTATCTGGTGTGTTAGATAAAGCAACGTTAAGATCCAAGGGCTTCTGGTTGAGGGTGTATAGTAGACTGCGTGGACTTGGCCACATGGGATCCGAGACAGACAACAATTGTGAAAAATAAGAAAACTGGCGCTGCTGGGTTTCGAACCCACATTCCCAGTGTAACCAAACGCCCCTTCTTTTGCCAAGTGAACTGTGTATGATAATTGTTAATACACCAAGCAAAAATAAAGAAATATTAAGTTATGTGTTAGTTGGAACAAGTCACAATGAATCAAGACTGGGCCCCAGTATCTGCAGCGTGATCCAATAGGAAGTAGAGAGAGAATGCGCGCCGATTGACTGCCCAATCAATCCCCTCAGAAATTCCACGCGAGCGTTGACCACCCCCTGGTTTGTTTTCAGCCACCGCCTGCGACGGAGCTCTTTGTCTTCTCCGATAGCCACCCTATCTCTCAACCTGCAAAACAAATTAAACGAACAGCAAAAGGAACCCTACCCGAACGAAATTTTCTCCTGATTCCAAATATACCAATGGTTTGTCCTAAAACGTCCCGAAAAGATGAATACGACTTGAAGCCCAGAACCAATTGGATCTCCTTGTGGAAGCGTTTTGTGAATGCCCTAGTTTTCTCATGAAAGTTTGGAATTGTGTGGTTGCTTCAAGGGTTAGGGTTTCGTCCCCCTTCTCTTAGTGAACTTTTCAGAATATATATGTGAATGGAATTAGGGTTAGTATGGGCTTGGACTCCTTATGTCTTGAGAGAAAGAGTTTTGATAAAAATCACATGGTTTCCTTTCTATTTTTGTCCAACACTTTTCTATTATTAAACCAAACAAATTTCAATAATATCATGATCAAGATTTGATTGGAAAATAAATCTTGTACATTCCTTGGGATATCTCCATTATTTATTTAATTTAAGTTGAATTTAAATGAATAAAATTCAATATAAAATAAATAAAAATAATAGAAAATTGAATAATGGATTTAGAGGTCTTTATTTGGGTCATGAATATTCACAATTCTTTGATGAAATGAAAACCCTAATTTTAGAGACCCTTGATTAGGAGGGAGTGACTTGAATAAATCTTTGAACCTTGAGCCATTGAAGATGCATAGAGGAGGGCAAATTTTGGGGTATGACAAGTATTTGAAGATGTTACTCATTAGACTTGACGATGGTATAAGTATGTTCATGTATGTTTGCATTCATTCATATTCATTGATGATGCTGTTTCCATGATGATGTGTTGGATCAGTAAAGGGCATGATTCCCATTGTGTGGAATCTGTGCTGGCAGGGCCGTATCTTGATGATGTTGGATCGGTCATGGGTTATTCCCATTTGATGATGTTGGTACCACATGCATAGTGTCATTTCATTCATATGCATGATTTTATAACATGATTGGATGTTTTCCAGTGTTATGATTTTGTTATGATGTGTTGGTTTGATGACGATGAAACTTGTCTGAATTTTGTATATGTTTTCAATTGGGTGAATGATGTAACTATGATGTGTTATTATTTAGGATTCAATAACATTTGTTAATTTGAATGAGACTCACCCTTACTGTTGACATTTTCATATTGGCGAGTAGCGGCTTTTGGCTTGGTGAGGATTAGCTCATAGGCCAGTTTGTATAGTATAGCGTCGGTGTCATGCTCTGATATTGTAACACTGGGGGAACGCTAATTTAGAGTTTATGATGATACTCTATTTTGTTGTTATTGGAGTAATTTTGTGAGATATTGCATAGATGATGTTATGCTTATCCGTTGATTAATGTTCCGCTGTGTAGAAACGTGATTTTGTTAAATTGATGATTTGCCCCTAAGTGAAGCATGACAATTGATTTATGATAATTTGTTTTAAATTGAATTGTGGCACCCTTGTTTTTATGTTTTACTCTGATTAATTTATTTAATTTCCGCGGGGTTTAGAAGGGTGTTACAATAGTGGTATTAGAGCAAGTCGGTCCGTCCGGCCAATTGTCGAGTCAGTTGAGTTGCACGACAGTTGAATACTATCGGCGTATTATCCCTTGGTACGCGACATGTGAGTGAATCAATGTCGGTACTTGGTTGTTTGTTTCGGAAGTTGGTTTGAAACAAGTGGGGGAGAAGCTTCGCTTCTCGGTTATGTTTCAGTTGTAAGACGATTGATTCAGTAGGCTGTTGTTGGCAACAGTGCGAGCGTTGTTGGAGTTGTTGTTGCCCGAATTGAATGTGACTTGGAATTAAGACTTGGCTGGTAATTAAGTTGGAGCATCTTGAAGGAGGATGATTATATGCAATTGATGATTATTTTTAGGAGAGGAAAATTAGAAAGTTGCAATGTATCAGCTCTGCTGGTGTGCTGCGAAGTTGTCAGTTGAGTAGCCTTACGTCTCAAAAGAGGTTCAGCTGCAAGTTTGCAAAGAGGATTGATGTCGTGATGTTTCAGAAATCGCACTTCGGCGATGGGATGTGTTGCTCAAGTTATAAGAATGTTTGAAAGTGAAGAGATATGATAAGGAGTTGTTTGGAATGTGATCGAGTTGAGGAGAATGAATTTTGGAGTGAGATTTTCGTAAGCAAAACGCAGGAAAATTGCTGAATAGCTGCAGCACTTCGAAAATTCATAACAGGAGTTCTGGACAGCCAATTTGAGTTCCGTTTGAAGCGTCGGAAAGATAACGAGATGAAATTTGTTATAAAAATGGTGGCAGAAGCTGTAACATATTTAATTATGACAGAATGATGTTGGAAAGAGGCGAAGTTGCGATTACGCTTGCTCTTAGAACTAGACTTGTTTGTTAGTACTGCACGAGATATCAGTGTCAGAGTGGAATGGATTGAAGGAATAATTAGAAGGTTTATTGAGAAGTAATTTTAAGAATTGAATATACCATTTGAATAGTTTTGGAAATACCGTATAGAGCGTCGCTGCATGATGTCGATGTTGCATTTTCGGATAACGATTGGAAAATTCATATCTTGAGTTCCGGGTGTCGGATTAATGTGCCGTTTGAGCCTACGAAGAGGTGAAATTATATTATACCTTATGGGAGAGTTATAAATACAGTAGAGGTGATCCTATGAGGAGATATTTTGAATTCGGTTAAGGAAGCGTGGAACTTGTTGAATAGGAATACCTAGTATCGCGATTGTTTGAAACAAAATTGAGTGGAACATGTTGTTGATGAATAGGTTGATGATATGTTCGATAATAAAGATGATTTGAGTGTCGATGGATTTTAGTGAAGAGGGAATTAGTAGGAAAGGTGAAATAAACTTTGGAAACAGTTGAAGTCGTAATTGTGATGCCAATGTAACGACAGGTATAAAAGAAGAATTGTAGAGAATTTCTAACACTTATTGATGTGAGGAAGACTTGTTGAGATTCCGAGTGGAATGATATTGGGATTTGAAAGACGTCACAGGATTGGGAGTAAAACCACGAGTTATGAATGTTGTCGCGGTCTTTTTCTAAGATGAGGAGTTTGATTTGGAACGGGATGAATAGTAATGTACGAGTATATTAGTGACTATGAAGTTTGGAAGTACTTAACAAGTGTGTGATGCTAAGTGACTATGAAGCGGATTGTGTGAAATGTTTGGACGTTGGTGTCTCACCGACAAGATCCAATAAGAGGGAAGTGTGCGAGTTGTAAAGACTCAAAATGGATTATTGAACTATGACGATGTTAATGAGTTTGAGTGCAAACTCGGAAAGGACACTATTATGTAGTAACGACGGTTTATGCTTACATATGGTTGTCGACTATCTATTGACAAATTGAGGACTTGATCACCCTTAATCTCTTATTGGTAGTAGACGGAATCATATAGATGGGATGAACTTGTTTTGTTACCTTAATGGTTTGGGATGTGAAGAATACTAATCCGTGGGATAATCACTCACCATGTTGTGTGAACTTATGAAGAAGTGAATACGAAAGAGTGCAATATATTGGATGATGACTTAAGACGGGTAATCATAGTCGCTGATAACACGATTTTATATCGTATATTTAGCTTAAAATCCATAGATATTTATAGCATTTTCCGTTTATTATGTTAATTTATTATGATATTACGCGAGTATTTGCTTTGTTTCAGGTTTTACACTTCAATTACGACTATTTGCGAAAAGGAAAGAAAATAGAGCTTAAATGACCGATATTTATGCCTAAAAGACGAAAAAGGAGTGCTGAAGCGAAAGAGGGGTGCAATTAGGACCCAAAAGGCCCAAAAGAGATATTCAGCCCACCATGGAACCAAAGGCGCGTGGCCCAAACCTGCCCAGCAAGTGGAGACGCACGTCTCCACGTCCTCTATGCCACGTCAGCAAAGGGAGACGCACGTCTCCATGCTCCTACATCTTCTCCACTTGAGACGCACGTCTCAAGTCAGTCAAGCTGCCTCCTGAAGAAACGGAGACGCACGTCTCCACGCCCAGTCTGCAAAAAGTTCCTCTTTTCACGCAACGTCACAGCAAAACCTCTCCTATAAATAGGACCTGCTATCTCACTTCCAAAGGGTCCGATTTCCTGCCAACGAAGTGCTGCCGAAATTGTACCGCGAACCGCTTTTCTTTATTCTGCTTTCATTCAACCGTTTATTTTCTCACAACGATTTCTACACTGGAAATTGTTGTGAACTTTTCGTAGATCTAGCCTTACGTTAGATTTATCGTTTTATTTCCTTGTTTTTATTTTCTGCCATTTAAATTCCGAAGAACGATCCAGCCAACCTGTGGTGGAAGTTCAGTACTTGAAGATCCAGTTACCATTTATTTAATTCAGGTTTTTATTTACCGCCTTATTTATATTTGTTTGCATGATATATTATATGCCATTTAATATGCTTATTATTATGAACCGAACCGATTTATGCATGTTTAATCGTATTAATATGTCTGGCTAAATTACTAAAGGTGTCGGTATGTAAAGTAAGTTAACTGTAGGGATCCGAAATAAATTGGCTTAATTATGTTTTATTAATTATCACTTATTTTTGGTTTATATGTCTAATTTAATTAGTAAGTCTGAAAACCAATAGAGCGAAAGTTTGAGGGGTTAGGACGGTCAAAGGTTAAAATCAATAGAGCGAAAGTTTGAGATCTTTAACCAGATAGTAGACATAGGACATTAGTTTTAAGGACGGCGAAAGCGTATTAAAACTAATTGGAACTTATTTATTTTCAAAAATTGTTTTTACACTCGAGCGGGATGGCGAAAGCGTACGTTAGGGTTATTAGCTTGCTCCGAGTCAACAGAGCGAAAGTTTGAGATTAGGAGATTTAAATAGATAACAACCTCGTAAAATAGGCATTTTATCAATTACATTGTTTCCAAAAAGCTCTTCTAAAATCTAATGGGATGGCGAAAGCGTACATTAGGATTAGGATAGTAGTCTGAATCAACAGAGCGAAAGTTTGAGATGAGGATTTTTAATCAATGGAATTAGTAAAGATTTTTAATTTAATTATGCAAAAGCCAATGGACCTTCGGATTACCTTTAGTTAAACGAAATACATACTGATACCTGTCTTTTATTATTATTCTTTATTTTCTCACAATCACTTTCCCTTAGGAACAATCGAAATTTTAGTACTCCTAGCTTTACATAGTAACCTTAGATAACGGTAGATCGATTCATAGTCCCTGTGGATTCGATATCTTTTAAAACTACACGACACGACTGTGCACTTGCAGTTATCAGATTTATAGACACGTAAAGTCGCGATCAAGTTTTTGGCGCCGTTGCCGGGGACTATTTAAGTCGATATCGTAACTCACTGTTACACCGTAGAGACTAGGATTATTCTTCCCTTTCTTTTTGAACGATTGTATGCCAAATACTCGTTCACAAGGAGGAGATTTAATACAACGAATTAACGAGATCGAACGTTTCATTAACGTCAAAAGTCGAGCTCGCAATCTTCCCGAAGTAGACCCAATTCCGATTGATCAGGAATTGATTTTTACTGATCCAACGAATCAATTCACCCCAAAGTTAGAGATGGCTGCTCTTCGTCCTCTTAGAGAATATGCCGCTCCTTCGCGCGCTGAACCGCACTCGAGTATCGCACCACCTGCGATTGAGGCGAACAATTTCGAACTGAAACCTTCACTGGTCCAAGCTGTTCAACAGAATCAATTCTCTGGAAGCCCTGTAGACGACCCTAACCTCCATTTATCTGTGTTCGTGCAATATGCCGACACTGTCAAAGCTAACAACGTTAGTTCCGAAGCTATTCGATTACGTCTCTTTCCTTTCTCCTTGAGAGATAGAGCTAGAGCGTGGCTTCAATCCCTGCCTTCGAACTCCATAACCACATGGGACGAATTGAAGAGAGTATTCTTAGCTAGATATTTTCCGCCTAGCAAAACTGCTATGCTCAGAGGTCAAATCAACGGATTTACCCAGAAAGATAACGAATCACTCTTCGAAGCTTGGGAACGTTATAAGGACATGCTTAGACTATGCCCTCATCATGGACTCGAACCATGGCTGATCATCCATACTTTCTATGGTGGTCTCTTATATAACACTAAAATGACTATAGATGCCGCTGCTGGCGGAGCATTAATGGACAAGCAACATGATGAAGCATATAACCTCATAGAGAACATGGCACAAAACCATTACCAATGGGGTGGAGAACGAGCCGCTCTAGAGAAAGCCCAAACCAAAGGAGGAATGTACGAAATAAGTGGTATAGACCGCGTTAACGCGAAAGTAGACGCTTTAACTCAAAAGATCGAGAACTTAACCGTCACTCCATCAGCCACCGCTGCTGCTGTAATACCTAACTGCGAGATCTGTGGATTGACTGGACATGTAGTTGCCGAATGTCAACTCTTGACTGGAACCCCATCTGATCAAGTAAATTACGCTCAAGGAAACCCTTACTCTAACACGTACAACCCTGGATGGAAGAACCATCCGAACTTTTCCTATAAAAACAACAATGTGTTGTACGCACCTAGACAAGCACCTGCTGTACCACCTGGCTACCAAAAAGCGCCTGTAGCTGCTCAAAACACTCCTAGGAAGTCAAATCTAGAAATCATGATGGAAAACTTTATAGCTTCCCAACAACAAACCAACAAAGACTTCCTGAATCAAAATATTCACAATAGCGAGCAACTAAAACAACTATCGAACAAAGTAGATGCTTTAGCTACGCATAACAAAATGCTAGAAACTCAAATCTCACAAGTAGCTCAACAACAAGCACCTACCGCTGCCCCTGCTGGCACATTTCCTGCTCAACCACAACCTAATCCTAAAGGACATGCGAACGCAATAACACTACGAAGTGGAACGAATTACGATGGACCCGTTGATCCTCGAACTCAAAACGTACCCATGTCACAACAAGAGCCAAAGGAAACCCAAAAGACACCTAACGATAACCAAACTGCTAAGACTAAAGAGACCCATAACGAAGTGGAATCTGAAAAGGAAAAACCTTATGTTCCACCACCACCTTATAAGCCGCCAATTCCTTATCCTCAAAGGTTAGCTAAATCAAAAACCGAAGCGCAATTTAAAAGATTTGTAGAACTTCTGAAGCAATTAAACATAACCATACCATTCACAGAAGCCATAACTGAAATGCCTTCGTACGCTAAATTCCTAAAAGAAATCTTATCGAACAAAAAGAAACTAGAGGATAACGAAACCGTGACGCTTACCGCCGAATGTAGTGCTATCATCCAAAACAACATGCCTCCAAAACTGAAAGACCCTGGTAGTTTCTCTATACCATGCGTAATAGGTAAAACCATTATAGAGAAGGCCTTGTGCGATTTAGGAGCTAGTGTTAGTTTGATGCCTCTTTCAACCTGTAAGAAACTAAATCTAGGTGAGCTTAAAGCAACAAGAATGTCTCTTCAACTAGCAGACCGTTCAGTAAAATACCCTGTAGGAATGTTAGAGAATATCCCTGTTCGTGTAGGACAATTCTACATCCCAACTGATTTCATCATCATGGATATCCAAGAAGATTCTAACATCCCGATCATATTAGGAAGGCCATTCTTAGCAACCGCTGGTGCAATTATAGACGTAAAGCGAGGAAAGCTTACTTTCGAAGTAGGAGAAGAGAAAATAGAATTTATCCTTTCCCAATTCCTAAAAGCACCTTCTATAATTGACATATGCTGCTCTGCTGACATAATCGACGAGTGTGTTCATGAAATGCAATCCGAGCCAAACAAGGAAACCGAGACCCTAAAAATTCCTATGCCGCCAATCCTTGAGATGACAACTGGCGAGGGGAATATCAAGACAACCACTTGAGTGAATGCTTGGCACTTACTCCTGATCCTATACCTGGACCGAAGAAGCCTGCTATAGAACTAAAAACACTACCTACCGATCTTAGATACGAATTCCTTGACGAAGAACAAAACCGACCAGTTATAGTGAACGCCAACTTAGGACAAACCGAGACTGTGAAATTACTTACTGTCTTAAGAAAATACCCAACCGCTCTAGGATACAACATATCAGATTTGAAAGGAATAAGTCCTTCCCTCTGTATGCACCGCATAATGCTCGAAGACGACTGTAAAACATCTAGAGAACATCAAAGGCGGATAAATCCTATTATGAGTGATGTGGTTAAAAAGGAAATCCATAAACTACTAGAAGCCGGAATAATATATCCTATATCCGATAGTAAATGGGTTAGCCCTGTTCACGTCGTACCAAAGAAAGGAGGAGTTACTGTAATCACTAACGCTAAAGGCGAATCTGTAGCACAACGTACCCAAACTGGATGGAGAATGTGCATTGACTATAGGAAGCTAAACAAAGCTACTCGAAAAGACCATTTCCCTTTACCTTTCATAGATCAAATGCTCGAACGCCTAGCCAAACACTCGCATTTCTGTTATCTGGATGGATACTCCGGATTTTTCCAAATTCCTATCCACCCTGACGACCAAGAGAAGACCACATTTACCTGTCCTTATGGTACATTCGCCTATAGACGAATGCCTTTTGGGCTTTGCAATGCACCCGCGACCTTCCAAAGATGCATGATGGCAATATTTGCCGACTTCCTAGATGGAATAATGGAGGTTTTTATGGACGACTTCTCTGTCTGTGGAGGAAGTTTTGAAACATGTTTAGCGAACCTTTAGCTGGTACTTAAACGATGCGTAAGCGTAAACCTAGTCCTTAATTGGGAAAAATGCCATTTCATGGTTCGACAAGGAATTGTATTAGGACACATCGTGTCTGATAGAGGGATCGAAGTAGATAAAGCAAAAATTGAAATTATCGAAAACCTTCAACCTCCCAAAACCGTTAGAGAAATAAGAAGTTTTCTAGGACACGCTGGTTTTTACCGACGTTTCATTAAGGATTTCTCTAAAATTACGAAACCGTTAACCGAACTACTAATGAAAGACGCCGAATTCGTCTTTACCGATAAATGCACTGAAGCATTTCATACACTTAAACAAGCATTAATCTCTGCGCCAATTATGCAACCTCCCGACTGGAATCAACCTTTCGAAATCATGTGCGACGCGAGTGATTATGCTGTATGAGCCGTTCTAGGGCAAAGGAAAGATAAGAAACTACATGTCATATACTACGCGAGTAGAACCCTAGACGAAGCTCAAATGAATTATGCCACGACAGAAAAAGAATTATTAGCTGTCGTATTCGCATTAGACAAGTTCCGTTCTTACCTGGTAGGAGCCAAAATAATCATATACACTGACCACGCCGCCATTAGGTACCTCCTAACTAAAAAGGACGCCAAACCAAGACTTTTGAGATGGATCTTGTTACTACAAGAGTTCGACCTGGAAATTAAAGATAAAAAAGGCACTGAAAATGTGGTAGCAGATCACCTCTCTCGTTTGGAAAATCTAAAACCCGAAGAAGTACCAATTGACGACGATTTCCCTTACGAAAGACTCATCGCTCAATTAGAAGCAAATGAATTCGAACCATACCATCCAAACGCTGAAACCAACAAATTAACTGAAATAGCTTTAGCCCAATCTAACACACCTTGGTATGCAGATTTCGTAAACTACCTAGCTGCTGGTGTGCTTCCTCCTGATTTAAGTTATCAACAAAAGAAGAAATTCTTCCACGACCTAAAACATTACTATTGGGACGACCCACTCTTGTTCAAAAGAGGCCCCGATGGAATCTTTAGACGTTGTGTACCCGAAGAAGAAATAAGAAGCATAATTACACACTGCCATTCTGCACCGTGTGGAGGACATCATAGCACATCTAGAACCTGCGCCAAAATCCTTCAATCTGGACTTTTCTGGCCTAACCTGTGGAAAGACGTTTACTTTGCTGTAATAAACTGTGATAGATGCCAACGAACCGGAAACATTTCGAGACACGATGAAATGCCTCAAAAAGGCATTCTTGAAGTAGAAATATTTGACGTCTGGGGGATAGACTTTATGGGTCCGTTTCCATCGTCGTTTGGAAATCAATATATACTCGTAGCCGTCGATTATGTTTCAAAATGGATAGAAGCTATCGCCTCACCTACAAACGATACACGAGTAGTCACTAAACTCTTTAAAAATATCATCTTTCCTAGGTTCGGTGTGCCAAGATTGGTAATTAGCGATGGTGGTTCCCATTTCATTTCAAGAATACTTGAGAAACTCCTTCGAAAATATGGAGTAAATCATCGAATAGCTACACCATACCATCCACAAACAAGCGGACAAGTAGAAGTATCTAACCGCGAAATAAAACAGATATTGGAGAAAACTGTTGCTATATCTAGGAAAGATTGGTCAACCAAGCTAAACGAAGCTTTATGGGCTTATAGAACAGCTTTCAAAACTCCAATAGGAACTACCCCATTCAAACTCGTTTATGGAAAATCATGCCACCTACCGGTAGAGTTAGAACATAAAGCCTACTGGGCTATTAAGAACTTAAACCTAAACTACACTGCCGCTGGTGAGAAACGACTTCTGGACATAAACGAATTAGAAGAACTTAGACAAGACGCTTACGAAAACGCCAAAATCTATAAAGAACGAGCGAAAAAATGGCACGACAAGCGTATATCTAGGAAAAATTTTAGCATAGGCGATAAAGTACTCTTATTTAATTCTATACTAAAATTATTTCCTGGTAAGTTACGATCTAGATGGTCTGGCCCTTTCGAAATAACTAACATATATCTGAGTGGAGCGATAGAAATCAAAGGAGAAACCGTAAAGCCTTTTGTCGTAAATGGGCAACGTCTTAAGTATTATCATCATCTCGAACACGATGAAAACATCGAGGTATTTAAACTTGACGAGCTGCCCGCTCTTTCGAAATAGTCTTCTATTTTAAAATCGTCGAGCTTACGACATAAAACAAAGCGCTTGGTGGGAGACAACCCACATTTATTTATTCTTCTATTTTTAATTTATTAAACTTTAATTTTTCTAATCTTTTATTTTTTATTTTTTTTATTTTAAAACTTTATTCTATTTTTATTTTTAATTTTAATCATTTTTACTTTTTCATACATCTTATAATAGTTATTATAATTATAACTACTATCTTAATTTGAGAAAATATTTCCTTTATAATTATATTTATTATTATAACTTGTTATCTAATTTTATTTTTAATTTTTATTTTATTTTAAATAAACACTAGCCTAATTCTAACTTATCCTAATATTTTCAACTTCTAGGTTTTTAAATTAACTACTAACTACGATGCAAGGAGTTGATAATATGGAAGTTGTGTTCCGTGGTAGAGGACAAGAAGCAAGATTCAACAAGCTGGCTGAAAGACAAATGGACTTGACTTGCTACCCTGACCATCCGACTATGATACGACTTGGCATCCAAGAAAGCGTTTTACACCTGCTAAACCAAGTCGGTTGGACCGGTTACCACTTGTTCCGCAAATTTAGTACCTACCGGAAACTCACTTTGGAATTTTTGAGCTCACTGACCTATCTTCCAAACAGTGGGCAAGGACTGAAGAAAGGAGTCATCCTTTTTCGACTCTTTGGAATGGAATTTAACTTTTGCATGGGAGACTTTGCTAAAATGTTAGAATTACCTCATGGACCTGATGCATACGCCAAAGTAGCTGAAGAAAATCTTCCATACTGGGAGCTGGAAAGATTCTGGGGGAAAATCACTGGAAACGATAACCCTGAAGAGAATGAATTTCACTCTGAGAATATCCACAATCCTGCTTTCTGCTACTTTCACAAGATCCTTGCTCACTATATTTTTGGAAAGCCTGATAATGTCACTGAAGTTACTAGAGAAAAGTTATTCATCATGTTCTGCTCCTCTCAGAATCGCCCGGTCAATGCCATCGCATTCATGCTAACAAACTTCGAGCGCATCACGCAAGACGAAGTTTCACCCATTAGGATCGGCGGATTTGTCACTATGATTGCTAATGCCATAGGAATGAGAGTGCCTTTGCTTAGATGGACACCTTATGGTACCCATACCTCTATGGACATCAATTTCTGCTTTAATCGAGGTATCATCGGTAACCTTGGACCTAATCGGTTTGAATTGCTCATTGATAACAAAGTTTGGTATCAGTTCACCTTACCGAATCCTAGGACGAGTGTGCACAACCCTGCCAACTGGCTTTACTATGGTCAGATTCCTGAGAGAGAGCCATCACCTGAAACTCCTCAAGCTTATGAACATTTTGATGAGGAAATGCCTGCATCTGAATCTGAACCAAAAACATCGCCTGGATACTATGAACCTTTACCTGAAGATGAACCGATTCCTGACTATGAACCTTTACCTGAAGATGAACCGATTCCTGACTATGAGCCTTTATCAGAAGACGAGCCTATACCCGAGTACGAGCCTGAGACACCTTCTGAAGATTCTGCTGATGATTACACTATTGACATGACTGATGTCGAACTCGAGCCACAACAACCCGCTGAGTCCACCGCATCGGTAAATCAAAGGATGTCTAATCTGAACACGCACGAGCAAGCAATCACTGCACTGCAACAAGATGTACAACATGTGCGCAACGAGCTTCACACTTTGCAAATGCATTTCTTCGATTTCATCGACACCGTCAATGCTCAGTTCGACGAAGTTTTCAAACACATTTATTCTAATGTGAACAACAATAGACGTGGCTAGATGTTACCGTATTAGACTATTAGATTTTATTTCTAGTTTTAGTAATTTCTATTCCTAGTTTAGATTTTCATTTTTCTGCACTTTTACTTTCTGCTTCTGTTAACACTCAGTACTGGTTTAATATTAAATGCAAAATTCTTTTGATTACTGCTACTGTGTTATATTACACTGCTATTGACTGCTATATATACTTGCCTGGTTATCATTTTTTGCTGTTAATAGTATTAAAATTCGACACTGTTCTGAACTGATGGACAATTTATGGTATCTGTCAGCACTGTCTGGTCACTTGCATGCGTGACCCACTTGCCTGCAACAGGAGACGCCCGTCTCCATCTGTGTGGGACCAGCTGTCAAGAATCAGGGGACAGGAGACGCACGTCTCCATGCTCTGCCCCAGCAGACTGACTGCCTGAGACGCACGTCTCCCAAGGCCAGCAGTCTGCATTTGACCACGCAGACCATTTTTCTTTCCCTCTTGAATTTTGAATTTGAATTTCAAAATTCACTCTTCCTCATTCTTCCCCTATTTATTCCATTTAAACTCCATAAACCTCATTCATCCTCCATCATTCACCTCTTAAACTCCATTCATTTCCCACTTCTCTATTCTATTCAAACTTCAAACACCACCATTAATCCATTTTAATTCTACATTAACCACACCATTTTCAAACCTCACTATAAAACCACACCACCACCACTCTTACTCTTCACAACCTTCATACCATTTCTTTTCTACCATTCTACTATCATCTCTATTTTTCATTTTCAAACTCATCATGCCTCCACGTTCAATCATCCGTAGTGTGCGTCCTGAGAGACCACCCCCTAACCTTAACAATGTTATTTTCCGAGAAGACGACAATGATGCTCAAAGAACCAAATACCTCGCTTTCTATGAACGTTCGGTTGTTCCCACAAAATTTGTGAACACCGAATGTCTAGAAACTCTAGGCCTCATTGATGGTGTTACCCGTTTGCTCACTAAATCTAGCCTATACCATCTTTGTACCGAACTCGTACCTACTTATGAGCCGCTCGTCTTAGAATTCTTGAGTTCTTTCAGTTACGACACTCCTTCTGATCAACCACTCTTAACCGGTAGCATCCAATTTAGGATGTTCAACCGTGAATATACTTTGGATCAAGAAGTTGTGGCTACGTACTTGAATTTTAATACGTCACCAAATGCTCTCCGCACTATCTTTCAAGAACTCAATGGTCGTTCATGGGAACAACATGCCTTCGACCTGTGGTTTAACCTCACTGGCGAAGTTCAAACTGGTTGGAGGGCCCTACATGCTTCTCACATTCAAAACCCCGCTATACGCTATTTTCAACGTGTTTTGGGGCATACTATTTTTGCGAGATCCAACAACCACAAGGTAAATCAACATGAACTATTCTTCCTTTACTGTGCGCTAAACAATCTTCGTTTCAATGCCGCACGGTTTTTGCTCCAACACATCCAAGGCTGTGTCAATGCACCCGCTACAAACCCCTTTCTGTTTGGCGGAATTATTACTTCCTTGGCCTGTGCCTTAGGTCTTGCTGATGATCTCCTATCACTCTTTCATCTCATGATGCCCGCTCAATCACTTGACCTCACCTATTGCCGTGACTCCAATTTGGTTTCACCCCGCCATGACGGCCGATACACCTTGGTCGTCAACAAAGTTCTTATTCCTTATGTCATCCTTCCGTGCCCTGAAAGAATCAACATCCGTTATGTTCAGCGTTGGAGGCTTATTGAAGACAATCCTCAAGATAACCAACCTGATCATCCTAATGAACCTGTGGATGCAAATGACGAAGAACTCAACCAAGGACAAGCTGATGACATCCAACCTCCTCAAAACAACCCTCCGCCTATCACTCTTGATGCCATGTATGCTGCAATTCAACGACAAGACCAACTTTTTCAAGCTATGCAGACAAACCAAAATGAAACACTGAGGCTTATTCGAGAGATGCAACAGGAGCACCGTGACTATGCTATTAGGAACGAAGGCCAATACACGGAAATTGCTACACACTTGCATGATCTTAACATTCGTGTGAATGGCTCTCCTACTGATAGACGTCGGCGTGTTCGTACAAGAGGCGCAAGCAGTTCTCGCAACCGCAACATTGAGGAGTAGTTCTCATGCATTGAGGACACTGCATCATCTAAGTCTGGGGGAGTCGCATTACTTTCTTTAGTTTATTTTCCCTTCAAGTTATTTCCCTTCCTTGTAATGTTTTTTCTAATTCAATAAAAGAATATTTATGGAATTTAAGTCTTATATGTATAATTCCGTAGTTATTACCCTTTCTTCCATTTTCTTGAGCCATAACAAAAAGTTTTGCTCCTAAACAATAAATACAAACCCCACACGTTCGTGAAATACGAAGCTACTCAAACACTAAACGCATAGAAATTAATTCAAGTTAATATCCTTATTGTCCCTACACTTTAAAACCCCCGAGTATGCGTAACCGATTTGAATACCCTTTATACCAAAACCACCGACTTTAATTTTTGAAGTAACCTTTAGTAGTTTATTCTAGCAGTCGGCACCGTCTTAGACACCAACTACGCAGAGAGTCGATGAATATAAGTGTATGATCCTCATAATAATAATTATGTGCTTAACCACAATAAGAAATGTGCCTACTAAGTAAGGTGGTCCTCACAAGATCATTTAACCTAACGGTCGCAATTCTCAAATACAAAGAATTTAAAAACTCATTGTTGATTGGTTCAGAAGTCATCTGGTACTGAACTTGGTAGGAAGGACTATTGTCCTATTCCCCACAATCCTCAAATGAGCGCTAAGGAGTATACCACTTATTGTGCCAGAACTCCATGAGAAGGATCATAGTCACTAACCGATTACTCTGCTATGTGCGTGTCGAGATAATGGGCTTAATGTGATTGCGCACGAATGAAAAGGGTAAAACATGATGACAAGTCAAAGGTCGAGCTATAATGGCATGATTCGGATTGGTATGCATACTGGGAGTTGTCTAGTGTCGCTACTATAAGTCTATTGCTAGGATCATTATCATTATTTTCAAATAAGAACACTATGTGGCTGAGTATGACCGAGCGACGTGGAGGGAGTGTGTTTCATTTATCTTTATCTTATTATTTTGCTTGAGGACAAGCAAAGGTTCAAGTCTGGGGGAATTTGATAACACGATTTTATATCGTATATTTAGCTTAAAATCCATAGATATTTATAGCATTTTCCGTTTATTATGTTAATTTATTATGATATTACGCGAGTATTTGCTTTGTTTCAGGTTTTACACTTCAATTACGACTATTTGCGAAAAGGAAAGAAAATAGAGCTTAAATGACCGATATTTATGCCTAAAAGACGAAAAAGGAGTGCTGAAGCGAAAGAGGGGTGCAATTATGACCCAAAAGGCCCAAAAGAGATATTCAGCCCACCATGGAACCAAAGGCGCGTGGCCCAAACCTGCCCAGCAAGTGGAGACGCACGTCTCCACGTCCTCTATGCCACGTCAGCAAAGGGAGACGCACGTCTCCATGTTCCTACATCTTCTCCACTTGAGACGCACGTCTCAAGTCAGTCAAGCTGCCTCCTGAAGAAACGGAGACGCACGTCTCCACGCCCTGTCTGCAAAAAGTTCCTCTTTTCACGCAACGTCACAGCAAAACCTCTCCTATAAATAGGACCTGCTATCTCACTTCCAAAGGGTCCGATTTCCTGCCAACGAAGTGCTGCCGAAATTGTACCGCGAACCGCTTTTCTTTATTCTGCTTTCATTCAACCGTTTATTTTCTCACAACGATTTCTACACTGGAAATTGTTGTGAACTTTTCGTAGATCTAGCCTTACGTTAGATTTATCGTTTTATTTCCTTGTTTTTATTTTCTGCCATTTAAATTCCGAAGAACGATCCAGCCAACCTGTGGTGGAAGTTCAGTACTTGAAGATCCAGTTACCATTTATTTAATTCAGGTTTTTATTTACCGCCTTATTTATATTTGTTTGCATGATATATTATATGCCATTTAATATGCTTATTATTATGAACCGAACCGATTTATGCATGTTTAATCGTATTAATATGACTGGCTAAATTACTAAAGGTGTCGGTATGTAAAGTAAGTTAACCGTAGGGATCCGAAATAAATTGGCTTAATTATGTTTTATTAATTATCACTTATTTTTGGTTTATATGTCTAATTTAATTAGTAAGTCTTAAAACCAATAGAGCGAAAGTTTGAGGGGTTAGGACGGTCAAAGGTTAAAATCAATAGAGCGAAAGTTTGAGATCTTTAACCAGATAGTAGACATAGGACATTAGTTTTAAGGACGGCGAAAGCGTATTAAAACTAATTGGAACTTATTTATTTTCAAAAATTGTTTTTACACTCGAGCGGGATGGCGAAAGCGTACGTTAGGGTTATTAGCTTGCTCCGAGTCAACAGAGCGAAAGTTTGAGATTAGGAGATTTAAATAGATAACAACCTCGTAAAATAGGCATTTTATCAATTACATTGTTTCCAAAAAGCTCTTCTAAAATCTAATGGGATGGCGAAAGCGTACATTAGGATTAGGATAGTAGTCTGAATCAACAGAGCGAAAGTTTGAGACGAGGATTTTTAATCAATGGAATTAGTAAAGATTTTTAATTTAATTATGCAAAAGCCAATGGACCTTCGGATTACCTTTAGTTAAACGAAATACATACTAATACCTGTCTTTTATTATTATTCTTTATTTTCTCACAATCACTTTCCCTTAGGAACAATCGAAATTTTAGTACTCCTAGCTTTACATAGTAACCTTAGATAACGGTAGATCGATTCATAGTCCCTGTGGATTCGATATCTTTTAAAACTACACGACACGACTGTGCACTTGCAGTTATCAGATTTATAGACACGTAAAGTCGCGATCAGTCGCGCAGTGAAAGTGTGAGGTGGAGTAGTGTGCAAGTACTACTCGTGGGCAGTGAGGAATTAATATGTCGGAAGCCTACATAGAGAATATGTATTGATTTATATGTTGGATTTAGAATCTAGTGGAGGTAATGATGTCGTATCGAAGAATTAGAACTCTTTTGAATAATTTCCGAGATGACGAACATGCTATTGTGGTTGTACGTAGTTAACGAGTATGTATTTGGCAAAGTTAAGATGACGAGTTGATACTATATGATGCTATAATAATTTTGTTTCGTTGTTAAGGTGGTATTGTGGATTCCAGATATAATGAGGAATTATACTCTATGAAGGACGAAGTTGAGTTAATTCTTAAAGAAGAGTGGGATTCAGTTTGAGCTATTATGTAAGCAATGGTATATCGAGGCTGGTGAGTGTGATTATAACTACTCGTGTGCACTCATTCCGATGATTGGAATGTTTAATAGATGAAGTAAATCAGGAACTTGTTTTTGAGTGCGAGTAAGTATTGATGAGTGGTGGATTAGTACCATGGATTGTAAAGAATGATTCTTGAACGAATGAGTAAAGAGGGCCAGAGTTGGGTATAACTCAGAAGTCTAATTGGTAATGATGGTTGTAATGAGTAATCAGAATAGTGCAGCAAAAGCGGAATGTAACGTGTTGGATAATTGATGGTGTGACTTAAGAGGAGTCAGATAATTGGAATTCAATGGTATAGGAATATGAGTATTGAGTTTCTTGAAGGAAGCAGTTAGTGAAAAGTGTAAATATTATTTTATCGCTCAGATGGAAGAGTGTGTCTAAGGTTGGTACATTTGGTAGATGGAATGCATTACTGCAGTGTTGATCAATGTGATCATACCATGGTTGTGTAATTATATTATTCAGTTATTGGGCGTATTGTATGGGTTGTACCTCAATGTTCTATTGTTGTTAACATTTTGGAGGTATAACGAGTAGTACACCTTTGGGTAGTCAAATGCGACGTAATAGCTGAGATTGAATGCGTGAGATGTGCTTCCTGTTGGTTATGTTAGATGGATTTTTTAGGATTGAATGATGGAAATGTTACATGGGAACTGGAGAGTTAGATGAAGGGCTCTATCTGAAACTTTTCACTGGAAGTATGTTTTCGAGGACGAAAACTCTTTTGGTGGGGGAGAGTTGTAACACCCCATATTTTACATTTATTAATTTAATGGGAGTTTAAATTAATTTCTTGGATTATTTTTATTTTAATTGGACTTAAGTTGGAAATTGTGTAAAATAAGCTATTGGGCCAAGCTGTGGTTAGTAATGGAGGGGGTGTGATTGATAGGCCCTATTACTAAAGTTATTTTGCTTTATTTTCATAAAATAAGTAAAAAATAAAGAATTTGGAAATTAGAAGAAGATAACCTAAGAGGAAGAGGGAGAGAGCTCATGGAGAAAAGAGATTTTCGTATTCATGGTGCAACCCTCACAAAATGGGTCATAACATCCTGCTCGTAACTCCAAATCAGGTAATTCTCAAAGATTCTGATTCTACACGAAATTTCCTTTGATTTGATATATTAATTCGTGTCACGGAGGTTCTCGATGAGGGAGATAAGCGAGTTTGAAGATTGGGAATTCTTGCTGAAAAGGAAGAAAAGAGGCTTACGGGTTTGATGGAGAAGAAGGGGAAAAGTCCAGATTCTTGGCTAAGGTAAGGGGGGACTCTTCCGATTAACATCTATTATCGGGTTATGGATAATAGGACTGATATAGGTATATTATTTCATGTCAATTGAGTCGTATGATAGAGTTGGATTTTGGGGATGTTTGTTGATAATTATCTGTTTTGATGAATTCCATGAATTTGGTGTTGTATGATGTTTAATGATGCATAATATATGTTATATGTGTGTATGATATGTGTTGTGTGACTGTTTTGGGGTGTTTAATCAACTCGAATCGATTTGGTCGAGTTTGAGGAATTTGGGATTCAGGTTCGTATGTTGTCAATTGCGATGGGGATCTCTGATCTGGTCAGTTCGCGCCGCGTCCAGTTTTTGGCGCCGCGAACTGCTTGGCAGAAAGCTTAAGGAGAATTATTTCACTCAGTTTGTGCCGCGTCCCTGGTTGGAGTCGCGAAGGCGTCGTTTCCTGGCAGCGCGTCACGAACAATGTGTGGCGCCGCGTGCTGCTAGTAATTTTTGAAAAGTTTAAAGATGCATAACTTTCGAAACGTTGGCCTGTTTTAAGTGCCGTTTCGAGCAGGATGAAGCTTATGAAATATTCTTTGTGTTATAATAATAAAATGAGCAGCATCTTGAATTTATTTTATCATCATTTGCTTGTTTTGATGTATGATGTGTTGTGGATATATATGATAAGATATGACGATGTATGCTATGTTTAAAATATGAGTCGTATGATGATTTGTTTGAATGGTATGACGAAGCTTATGAGACATCCTATGGGAGGATATGAGTATGATGTGAATATTTTGTTAGTTTGATGGATGACGTATTGTTGACATATATGATGAAATGTGACAATATAAGATGTTGTTTTGAAAAACATTATTATGTGATGATTGTTGAGAATTGTATGATGATGATTGCTTTGTTTGGAATGATGTAGATACATGTATGTTCTTTCTTATTAATGATGATGATTGATATGGACACATGTATGTTCTTTAATGATGATAATGATGATTGATTGTATTTGAATTATGCTAATGTATATAAACATACTTTAATGATGATGATGATGATGAAATGAGTATTTGAAGAGGTTACTCATTAGACTTGACAATGGTATAAGTATGTTCATGTATGTTTGCATTCATTCAAATTCATTGATGATGCTGTATCCATGATGATGTGTTGGATCAGTAAAGGGCATGATTCCCATTGTGTGGAATCTGTGCTGGCAGGGCCGTATCTTGATGATGTTGGATCGGTCATGGGTTATTCCCATTTGATGATGTTGGTACCACATGCATAGTGTCAGTTCATTCATATGCATGATTTTATAACATGATTGGATGTTTTCCAGTGTTATGATTTTGTTATGATGTGTTGGTTTGATGACGATGAAACTTGTCTGAATTCTGTATATGTTTTCAATTGGGTGAATGATGTAACTATGATGTGTTATTATTTAGGATTCAATAACATTTGTTAATTTGAATGAGACTCACCCTTACTGTTGACATTTTCAGATTGGCAAGTAGCGGCTTTTGGCTTGGTGAGGATTAGCTCATAGGCCAGTTTGTATAGTATAGCGTCGGTGTCATGCTCTGATATTGTAACACTGGGGGAACGCTAGTTTAGAGTTTATGATGATACTCTATGTCATACCCCAAAATTTGCCTTTCATATTTCCATTTACAATGATGCAAAGTTCAAGGTTCAGTCCCAAGGATCACTTACTCAAAAGTCCAGATGGTCCATAGTCAACTGGTTTGACCTAAAAGTCAATCATAATCAGAGCATAGTCAAAGCCTCCCAATTTTGGTCAGCATCAAGTATATGAAGCATAACCATCATTTGATCAAAGATTGATCATGATTCCATTAATAGAAACTCAGAGATGAACGAATACAAAAAGGTTCAAATTAGGGTTTCTTAGGAGAAAGTCAACCCAACTTTGACTGGGCATAACTTTCACATGGAACATCAAAAATTCCCCACTCAAATCCTATGTTGAAGGAAATTGGATTATCTACAAATTTGTCTCTCACAAGCCAGGGCTAGAAATGATTCATTTGAGAGATACAGTGCAAAAGATTACAGGTCCTTTTCAGGCATCCTCCCAAAAGCAGTTTTTGTCAAAGAGGATATGATCAAGATAAAAGCCCCAAATGAGAAATACATTCCAAAGTGGCTTATAGAGGACCTCTTGAGGTTTCCAAAAAGTCTTAGAACTCCCTCATAGCTAAAAAATTGAGTGAGATATGCTTGATCAAAGTTGAGCATTTTTGGGAAGCAAAATGTGAAGTAAAGAGGGTTCAAAGTGGAGAATTTTGCAAATGGGCCTATATTTTATGACTCAAACTTAATCCACAAGTTACCCAAACCATATGCCACGAATTTTACCTTTATTTAATTTATATATAATTTTTATGTCATTTTTAAGTGATTTAAAATAATTTAATTAAAGGGAAGGATCAAATATTTTGTTACAAGATGCATATGAATCAAATCCAATCAGCATTGATGTCAAAATATTGTATAATTTTCGTGCATAAATGGTTGGAAAAGATTGACATAAGATGGGAGCAAAAATAGAAAGTTTCTATTGAAGAATAAGGTCAATTTTCACAAACATGGCAAGAATGGATTTTAAGGAGTTTTGGGCTATTATTTTAACCTAATCTCATCCTCTATAAGTAGCAGAGAGATACCACACGATGGGGGGGATTTCGGACAAGGGTTTGCAGCCAAGAACATCCTAACAACTTCACAAAAAAAACAAAAAAACTTGCATACGGTTTTGGAGATTCAGGAAGTTTCAAAGGATTCTAAGGCTTGCTACGTATTCCTGGGAAGATTCTAAAGCTGTCTGGATACTCACGCGTCATCAACAACCCCAGATTAATCTCCAATTGGCCAAGGTACGCGTTTTTGAAACATGGCTCGATGGTAATGATTCATGCATTCTCAATGGTTTTTGATTGCGTATTATAGTTTGTATGAATGCTCTGAACGTTTCTGGACTGGTTGTTTGAATCTTTGCGCATTATAACTTGATCGGCCATTAAAGGCCGAGGGAGGTTTTAGGGTTCCGGTTTGGGGGTTTTTGATAGGGCTAATATTAGATCAAATTGGTCACATGGTTGAGTTTGCAAGGGTTAGACGAGCAAGTTAGGGGTGTCGCGAAATGTTTATATGACCCCATGCCCTATTCGCTATTTTTGTGTTTCGATTTGCTACGAACAAAACTGTAGCGATTTCGTAGCAAACGTTGCTGGTTCATTATAGATCCTGTGAGGAAGATGATGATGTGGCTACGCACCACTGGCCCATTTAAAATTCCCGCGCGCGTTTCCAGGTGTTTGCTTACTTTCATATATATTGTGTTGAGCGCGTTTTCCAAACGTGTGCTCTATTTAGTTGGAGTGGTATTGAAGCATTTGTGTGAGTCTGGGGGTGTGGGTTCGAGTCCTCACTCCCACATATATTTTTCTGAGTTTTTAAACTCCTGATCCTGTGTGCACACGTCCATAGACTCCACCGTGAACCCTCTGATCTGAACCATCCAGCCACCACTAACTTAGATCTAGCGCCTCCAAATCTGATGACCATATCATGCACCATACTAACAACCACACTAAATTCTAATCCTAACAAACTAACATAATTTTAATTAAATATTTGTTTTAATTAATTCTTTTAATATATTATTTATATATTAATAATTATTTTTATAAATAAAGATTAATATGTGATATTTATATTAAAATGCCAATTTGTTGTCCGTGCCGATTAAATCGATTAATCGCTATGGGCAATAATAAATTTAATTAAAATGTTTATTTAATTAAAATACAAATAATTTCTATTTAGTTAAATGGTTTCAACCATCCTCATTGGTTGCGATGATTAACTAATTCGTTATTCTTTTTAATCGAATCAATCGATTACGAGGGGTAACGATACAAATTAATTCAAAAATTATAAAAAATACTATAATTCGTTATTAGTAATAATCAAATCAATTGATTAAAATTGGTAACGATACGACTTCAAATCTGTTAACTATGGCGATCGAATCTATTGATCGTTGCGGTTAATAGTGCCATATTAAATCAGGGTTGTACGCCCAAATCTAAAACAACTTCAAAACACTTTTCAAACATCTTTCAAACTTCAAGTTCAAAATACAGATTTTTATCTACGATAGGCTATTCAAAGCCTTCAAACCTTCAAATCAAATTTCAAACCTTAAGGGCGTACAACCCGTCCCCCGAACTACGTTGACTCTGATTCTCCATAAGGAGATACGTAGGCACTTGGCAACAAGGCGAGTCCCCTTCCCTAAAATCTCAATTTTCCCCTTATTCATTTCCTTACCTATAAACTTCAATAATTTTAGCCACAAACCTTTACCTTAGATTCAAAGCCAATAGGAAAGGGTTGAGGGTGCCTAACACCTTCCCTCGACCTGAATATAGTATCTTACCCTGATCTCTATACTGCGTAGGGTTTCCTATTCACCCTTCAGAATAGGTGGCGACTCTAAAAGCTTTAAATTTTAGGGCAGGTTGCTACAGCTGGCGACTCTGCTGGGGATAACTATTTCGGTGAATTACTATGCTCCTACAGGTTTTAGGTTTTGGCAGGGTTTAGGTTTGACAACTTTTTAGGGTTTGGCTAATTCGCCTTTTTTAGGGTTTGTAATTATTTTTTTTTAAAAAAATTTTGTTTATTTGTTTTTTATCTAAAAAATATTTAATTGTTTATAATATGTTTATATTTAATTATTTATGTTAATATATTTATATCTAATTTCCTGTTGTTATATTTTTATATGCATTGCTGGTATTTTCTATGTTGTGTTAAACCCTAAGTGTGGGAGTTAACTTTGAGATCAATAGGGGAGTATGAATCGCCTACGAGTCTCATTGATAACTCCACTCGGAGTGGGTTGAATATTCGAAAATGTCCAAAACGAGGCTTGACTTTGTTGAGGGCAGGACGTGATATTTGGCTGATCTCTCCGAGAACCTACCCCAAAAATTCGAACCTCATGGATAAAATGAGTTGTTCTAAAACCCAAAGAGACAAAAAGTCTCGGAGGCTCGAACGACCCCATGAGACCTTCTAGAACCCCCCCCTATAATAAGGTTGGCTCCCAAGAGCCGCTACGTCGAACCTATGAACTTATGTGATTATGTGCTATATGTATATATATGTGTTGATCATTTTTATTATTATTTCTTTTTCCATTCATCATACATCAGGGGCATTCTTGCATCATATTTTATTCAAAAAAAAAAGAAAGGAAAAAGGATATCATACATATCATGCATGTCATACACATCATTTTCATTACATTAAGAGAAGATTTCTCTTCTATCTCCAGAACAAGGGACCATTGGGAAGGATAAACTAACATCCCGACCGTCTTATCAAACAAGATTCCAGAAAAAGAGATCAATGGATCAGCTGGAACAGAATCAAGCCACTCTTCGTGAGGAGGTGGATCAACTAAAGGTTAGTATGGAAGAAGTTAAAGGAGGTATGACTCAGATGCTAGAATTCATGAAGGCCCTCAGGGACGAAAAAGAAAAAGCAAAAGAGGTTCAGTCTAGGGATACCCTGGTTCAGGATGAGATCCCCAATGACGAAAACCCGCTGCTAGGATTTGTTCCAGGCTTTGGCCCTGCTAAGGAAAGACCTCAAGCCCGCTCTGTTAGGAGAGCTGTCCAATTCCAAGAGAAAGGAGAAACTTCCTAAGAAGGATTTGTCCCCACTCCACAAACGAAAGGGACAACCCGCATAGTTCGCATTCCTGTTAGCAATGTCCCTAGGGATGATGATTACCCGGATCTACAATACGGAGTGCAAGAGGTGGACAACACAGACCAAACACCTCAGACATAACAGTCTATCCCTAACTCTATGGAAGACTCCAAGGACAGTGAACAAATCAAGGTGGCTAGAAGAAGGATTTCTTAGATCATTAGTTTTGTTTTCATTCGCAATTTCTTTCCGTTTGTTTAAACATTAGTCTTATGACATATGCTATGTACTTTACAACAATCATTAATGCATTGCTTACGTTTGTCTTGATTCATTCCTAGTGTTCTCACTATATTTAAAACTGTGTTTTTACTCGATTTTCTCATTTGTGATATTCAACTCTCGATTAAAGTCGTACACCTTTTGAGGGAAAATGACGAAAACGATACCATAATTTCATACACTATGCTTTCGAACAGACCGTGTTGACGATGTACAGGCATTTGTTCAATTCCCAAATAATGGAGATATAAGGATGTTAATCCCTTGTCAACCCCTTTGAGCCTAAAGAAGTAGGAGTTTTCCTTCATATAAAATAAAACCCTCAATACATAACCTGGGGTAGGGTAGCTGCTCAGTTAACTTAATTATTCCAAACTGTTCCTTTGAAATCGCTGATGGTTCTCCGTCATCATTAAGTCCGGCAGTCAATGTCCGCAAAGAAAAAGAAAGCAATACAAGGGCCTGCTAAGTCAAAACCTATTAAGGAGACTTAGGCAAAATTGGGGCATCCCGCTGACTGTAGTTTTAAAATAAACAGTCCAGGCAAAAGTTAGGGATAATAAAGTAAAAAAAAAGGGTCACTATATACCCCTCACAAGAGAAGATATTACAAGAAAGGAGGATGACTGCCTTTGCAAAATAAACTTCTGGTTTTTAAACCATAAAAAATATCAATATTCCCAAAGTCCTGAGCATAGGACTGGAGAACATCACGAAGATGGGGATGGGTACAAATAAACTTTGAGCCTCTATCCTTTGTTTCTTTAAACCGTGAACCAGGCCACGTTATAACCCTTAAAAGTCCTAACTGAAGCATGGTTAGTTCGAAAGCATATCGTTACCAAAGGTATCCTGACTCCTTAAGGTCTACTATAACTCTTGAGTTGATATCACTTTCTTGCAAAAAAAAAACTTTGTTTTACTCAAAAAAAATGTTTTCAAACTTTCAAGACAACGTATGCATTTGCATTTCATAATAAAGTACACTTGTCTATATAGATTTAAATGTTAACATCAGGGAGAAGTTGCATGGGGCATGGTTAATGTCTAAAAATCTTACTGACTGACGGAGTAGCTTTTAAAAGCTTGTCAAAAGAAGAAGCATCTCTCACACATGACTGAGATAGCTGAAATGCACACGGGGCATAACTCGTCATTTATCCCATTTACATGGGGCAATCAAATCAAGATCCATAGAATCTCTCAAAGATGCTGGATAGCCCATGGGGCAAGCCCATTATCTGGGGACACGTTGCAAAGGTCACTCAGTACCAGATGGTATCAATACCACTCTCACATCCTTTCCAGGAACCTTTATAGGATATTTCTCATTCTATCCATGCAGTCTTCTTTAAGACATGTTCAAACACTCCTTACCCTTTCTGGGAACCTTGTTCATACAGTCTTTTTAAGACCCACCTTCTTATCCTTTCTATTTTCAAACCCTTTCAGACAGTCTTCTCTAAGACATATTCCTTTCCAAGAACCTTTTCTAGGTAGTCTTCTGTAAGACGTTTCTTAACTGTTTTCAGTTAGTCTTTTAAGACATATTCAAACTTCTCTCACGCTTCCAAAAACCTTGTCAAACTTTGTTTAAAGTACAGAGTCTTTTATAAGACAGTTCACCATTCTTTCTAGAATAGTCTTCTTCAAGATGTTTTCCTTGAGTTTTGTTTAAAACCTCGCGTTCCTAAAAACAGTCTTTATCCTCTATAGGAATATTTCTGACCCTCTGCACAAACATATCCCTTTGAGCTTTGTTTAAAGCGCAGTCTTGTTCAAGACAATTTCCCATTTTCTCCAAGGACCTCTTTAGGTAATCTTATAGAAGACATCATCTCATTCTGAGTACTCAGCAAATCACTGTCCGTCAGGACGCAACCGAAACGCAACTCATTCTGAAAAGCATCTACTTCGCATTCAAATCAACACTTAGCATCAAGGAGACCTCGAAATTGGTCTAATCAAAGACGATCATTCTTGATAAAGACCCTTGAATGGGGAAACCACGTTCAGAGGGTTTTCCTGAAAACAGGGGCATACAATCAAGGATCCTATTGACTAGGGGCATATCTTTCAAGAATTCAAACATTGGGGCAATGCATATCAGGCAAGACATGGTGAAATTCGAGTTCTCTCTAAAGGTCCCTCCTTCAGATAAAGGGGCACGTCTCTCAAAATTTCTGATAATCGGGGAGTCACACTAGTGTCATATAAGGAGCATTGTTGCATAATTGATCTTCCCACGCCTGTACTATTTACATCCCGCAGTGTGGGATTGGCATACATGCATAATTCTCATTTACTTTGAGAACCTCATTACATGACACATGCATCATAACATTGCATAAAACTAACACTGCCTTTTCAGGTCACTTCACTTCAAAAAAATGTTAGCATCCAATTACCACGCAAACATGATCGTATCAACGATTCAATCTTAACAGATACAATTCAAATACTTCACTCCAAGTCTTTCTTCAAAGGCAATCCAGAAGCAATCAAACAGTTTCTTACCTCTCCAGGTAGTCTTGTCCAAGACAATTATCCAAATCTTCCCAAGCAGTCTTGTTTAAGACATATCCTAAACCTTTATAGGTAGTTTTGTTTAAAACGTTGCATGACCTTTATAAGAACCTGTCTAGGTAGTTTTATTGAAAACATATTATAGGAATCTTTTTAGGCAGTTTTGTTTAAAACGTTTCATATCCTTTATAGGAATCTTTTTAGATAGTTTTGTTTAAAACGTTTCATATCCTTTATAGGAATCTTTTTAGATAGTTTTGTTTAAAACGTTTCATATCCTTTATAGGAATCTTTTTAGATAGTTTTGTTTAAAACGTTTCATATCCTTTATAGAAATCTTTTTAGATAGTTTTGTTTAAAACATTTCATATCCTTTATAGGAACCTTTCTAGGTAGTTTTGTTTAAAACGTTCCACGACCTTTATAGGAACCTTTCTAGGTAGTTTTGTTTAAAATATTTCATAGCCTTTATAGGAACCTTTCTAGGTATTTTTGTTTAAAACGTCTCACGACCTTTATAGGAACCTTTCGAGGTAGTTTTGTTTAAAACGTATTGTGTCCTTTATAGGAATCTTTGTAGGTAGTTTTGTTTAAAACGTATCATGCCCTTTATAGGAATCTTTCTAGATAGTTTTGCTTAAAACATATCGCTCCCTTTATAGGAATCTTTCTAGATAGTTTTGTTTAAAACATATCGTATACTGTCTAAGAGCCTTTCCAGGTGAGTCTTGTGTAAGACGTATCACATCCTTTCCAAAACTTTTCTAGGTTTGTCTTGTTTAAGACGTATCATAATCTTTCTAGGCATTCAAAGTTTAAGACATGTTATAACCTGTATAGGTAATCTTGTTCAAAAGTTTGCAAATCATCTCTAGAAACCTCTTCAGGTAGTCTTCTTTAAGACATTCTTTTTCCAAAAAAAACCTATTCAGGTAGTCTTCTTCAAGACATTCCTTTTTCTAAAGCCCCTTTGTAGGTAGCTTTCTTCGAGACATTCTTGTTTTAAGTACCTTTTTTAGATAGTCTTCCTCAAGACAAATTTCCGTATCCATTCCAGAAACCTCTTCAGGTAGTCTTATGTAAGACATTACTTTATATCTCTTCAGATACAATCAAATGGGTGGCATCTATAAGCCCATCTCCTACAGAGCTTTCGCCCTACGCAAACAAATTTCAGGGCATTTCAGTGTCCAATCATCTTCTACCTCTTCAGGTTCAAGAAGATTGAACAGGGGCAGCTGTCATACCCCAAAATTTGCCTTTCATATTTCCATTTACAATGATGCAAAGTTCAAGGTTCAGTCCCAAGGATCACTTACTCAAAAGTCCAGATGGTCCATAGTCAACTGGTTTGACCTAAAAGTCAATCATAATCAGAGCATAGTCAAAGCCTCCCAATTTTGGTCAGCATCAAGTATATGAAGCATAACCATCATTTGATCAAAGATTGATCATGATTCCATTAATAGAAACTCAGAGATGAACGAATACAAAAAGGTTCAAATTAGGGTTTCTTAGGAGAAAGTCAACCCAACTTTGACTGGGCATAACTTTCACATGGAACATCAAAAATTCCCCACTCAAAGCCTATGTTGAAGGAAATTGGATTATCTACAAATTTGTCTCTCACAAGCCAGGGCTAGAAATGATTCATTTGAGAGATACAGTGCAAAAGATTACAGGTCCTTTTCAGGCATCCTCCCAAAAGCAGTTTTTGTCAAAGAGGATATGATCAAGATAAAAGCCCCAAATGAGAAATACATTCCAAAGTGGCTTATAGAGGACCTCTTGAGGTTTCCAAAAAGTCTTAGAACTCCCTCATAGCTAAAAAATTGAGTGAGATATGCTTGATCAAAGTTGAGCATTTTTGGGAAGCAAAATGTGAAGTAAAGAGGGTTCAAAGTGGAGAATTTTGCAAATGGGCCTATATTTTATGACTCAAACTTAATCCACAAGTTACCCAAACCATATGCCACGAATTTTACCTTTATTTAATTTATATATAATTTTTATGTCATTTTTAAGTGATTTAAAATAATTTAATTAAAGGGAAGGATCAAATATTTTGTTACAAGATGCATATGAATCAAATCAAATCAGCATTGATGTCAAAATATTGTATAATTTTCGTGCATAAATGGTTGGAAAAGATTGACATAAGATGGGAGCAAAAATAGAAAGTTTCTATTGAAGAATAAGGTCAATTTTCACAAACATGGCAAGAATGGATTTTAAGGAGTTTTGGGCTATTATTTTAACCTAATCTCATCCTCTATAAGTAGCAGAGAGATACCACACGATGGGGGGGATTTCGGACAAGGGTTTGCAGCCAAGAACATCCTAACAACTTCACAAAAAAAACAAAAAAACTTGCATACGGTTTTGGAGATTCAGGAAGTTTCAAAGGATTCTAAGGCTTGCTACGTATTCCTGGGAAGATTCTAAAGCTGTCTGGATACTCACGCGTCATCAACAACCCCAGATTAATCTCCAATTGGCCAAGGTACGCGTTTTTGAAACATGGCTCGATGGTAATGATTCATGCATTCTCAATGGTTTTTGATTGCGTATTATAGTTTGTATGAATGCTCTGAACGTTTCTGGACTGGTTGTTTGAATCTTTGCGCATTATAACTTGATCGGCCATTAAAGGCCGAGGGAGGTTTTAGGGTTCCAGTTTGGGGGTTTTTGATAGGGCTAATATTAGATCAAATTGGTCACATGGTTGAGTTTGCAAGGGTTAGACGAGCAAGTTAGGGGTGTCGCGAAATGTTTATATGACCCCATGCCCTATTCGCTATTTTTGTGTTTCGATTTGCTACGAACAAAACTGTAGCGATTTCGTAGCAAACGTTGCAGGTTCATTATAGATCCTGTGAGGAAGATGATGATGTGGCTACGCACCACTGGCCCATTTAAAATTCCCGCGCGCGTTTCCAGGTGTTTGCTTACTTTCATATATATTGTGTTGAGCGCGTTTTCCAAACGTGTGCTCCATTTAGTTGGAGTGGTATTGAAGCATTTGTGTGAGTCTGGGGGTGTGGGTTCGAGTCCTCACTCCCACATATATTTTTCTGAGTTTTTAAACTCCTGATCCTGTGTGCACACGTCCATAGACTCCACCGTGAACCCTCTGATCTGAACCATCCAGCCACCACTAACTTAGATCTAGCGCCTCCAAATCTGATGACCATATCATGCACCATACTAACAACCACACTAAATTCTAATCCTAACAAACTAACATAATTTTAATTAAATATTTGTTTTAATTAATTCTTTTAATATATTATTTATATATTAATAATTATTTTTATAAATAAAGATTAATATGTGATATTTATATTAAAATGCCAATTTGTTGTCCGTGCCGATTAAATCGATTAATCGCTATGGGCAATAATAATTTTAATTAAAATGTTTATTTAATTAAAATACAAATAATTTCTATTTAGTTAAATGGTTTCAACCATCCTCATTGGTTGCGATGATTAACTATTCAATTTCCTCATTTCTAATTCGTTATTCTTTTTAATCGAATCAATCGATTACGAGGGGTAACGATACAAATTAATTCAAAAATTATAAAAAATACTATAATTCGTTATTAGTAATAATCAAATCAATTGATTAAAATTGGTAACGATACGACTTCAAATCTGTTAACTATGGCGATCGAATCTATTGATCGTTGCGGTTAATAGTGCCATATTAAATCAGGGTTGTACGCCCAAATCTAAAACAACTTCAAAACACTTTTCAAACATCTTTCAAACTTCAAGTTCAAAATACAGATTTTTATCTACGATAGGCTATTCAAAGCCTTCAAACCTTCAAATCAAATTTCAAACCTTAAGGGCGTACAACCCGTCCCCCGAACTACGTTGACTCTGATTCTCCATAAGGAGATACGTAGGCACTTGGCAACAAGGCGAGTCCCCTTCCCTAAAATCTCAATTTTCCCCTTATTCATTTCCTTACCTATAAACTTCAATAATTTTAGCCACAAACCTTTACCTTAGATTCAAAGCCAATAGAAAGGGTTGAGGGTGCCTAACACCTTCCCTCGACCTGAATATAGTATCTTACCCTGATCTCTATACTGCGTAGGGTTTCCTATTCACCCTTCAGAATAGGTGGCGACTCTAAAAGCTTTAAATTTTAGGGCAGGTTGCTACACTCTATTTTGTTGTTATTGGAGTAATTTTGTGAGATATTGCATAGATGATGTTATGCTTATCCGTTGATTAATGTTCCGCTGTGTAGAAACGTGATTTTTTTAAATTGATGATTTTCCCCTAAGTGAAGCATGACAAATGATTTATGATAATTTGTTTTAAATTGAATTGTGGCACCCTTGTTTTTATGTTTTACTCTGATTAATTTATTTAATTTCCGCGGGGTTTAGAAGGGTGTTACATTTACCACTTAGGCTGAATGTTTGAGGCAGTGATATGTTGCCGAAAACAGTTTGAAGAGGGTTCAAGATGAGAAGAATCAAAACAAGGAAAGTTTTAAGGAGCAAGGGAGATCGGGTCAATATCTAAAGCCCCGAAACTCTCCGTCAAAGAAGAAACAGGGTCATGTTGATCGTTCAACTCTACCACCTCAATGTGACAAATGCAAACGGAGGTATAATGAAGAGTGTTATAATGTTGACATTTTCCATTTGGGATAAAACAAAACAGATTTTTAGTGGAGGAAGAAGAAGGAAACGTGGGAAAGGAAGAGGAAGAGAAGGGAAGCTCCAACTTCACTACCACATTGCATGCACTAGGATCAACCCCAAAACATGCTTCTGATCATCCTCATCACATTGCTCAACTTCATCTTCTTCTCCTTTGACAGTTGAGTCTCATAGTTAGACTTGGGGGTTTATGAGCTTTGAATGAATTTGGGGAAATTGGGGTTTTGATGATAAAATTGTGTAGCATGTTGATAAAATGTTTGTATCTCATTGGAATTCTGCTAATAATCGATAATGTATGTTTTAGGAATGATATTAGGATGTTATAGGTGTTTGGATTGGAGTTGGTTTTGGTTTGGAACCTTCAAAATGCAGAAAAATACCTTCTGCTACAGTGTAATCGGTTACGGGTTTTTGTGTAACCGGTTACACTGCTGAAAATGCAATTTTGGGCTATTTTTCGTGCCCGTAACCGGTTACGCATTTGGCGTAACCCGTTACACTGGGTTAAAAAGGGAAAAATTGCAAACTTTGGAAATTTATAACTTATGTTCCGTAAGTCCGTTTGACGCATACTTTATATCGTTGGAAAGCTAGTGAGACGTACTTTCTAGGAAAAATACCCCCGATACCAGATTATCATTTTTGACGCATCTGACGCCCTCGAGGCGAATCGTTGAAAAATAGAACTTTACATTATTTTCCCCGAAGTGCAGTAACGATCAATTTGGTGAACTGACCAACTCACTAGACTAACATGCATTATAAATTGTGTTGAGAATGTATGATATCATGTGTGACCATGAATATATTAGATTGCATAAATATGTACAATTGTGGTAAAAATGCATTATGTGAAATGTTGTATTGTGATATTTGTGCATTAACGAGTACGTAATGAGAGTGATCTGGTGTATACTCATTAGTGCGTAGGGATAGCTGGGCACATTCACCGACTTCAATAAGAGTGATTTGTTGTATATTCCTTGATCGGTGTGAGATATGTGGGTACTCAATGGGAGTGATCTGGTGTATACTCATCGTGTTACTAGGGAAATACTGGTACATCGATGGGAATGATCTGGTGTATACTCATCGTGTACTATGTAGGCATTTCCTCTAGCGGGAAAACATCGGACGTTGGAACGGTGTGATGGTGATACCATGTAGGTAAGCTCACTTGTTTATTCACCCCTGGTGATGCCACATAGGCAATATCATTAGAACCTCGCCGGTGGGCTGGTACAATCATTGTGATATGGTTGTACTAGAAACTGCATACTTGCACATTGTTTGTGTGTTCGTTGATATCTCATTGGTTAGTCATGGGACCCCAATGATGAGAATACCATGATGTGTACTTGTACCCGACCGTGAGGTATAACCCGGATCCATGGAGGATTCGTTGTTTGTATGTACCATGTAGGACCGAGTGAACCCTTAGGATAGGGAGGCTCACTGAGATTTAGTAATCTCACGCCACTCCAATTATCTTTTTTTCAGGTGGTTCAAGGCAGGATAAAGGCAAGGGTAAGATGGATTAGTCTTCTGGTGATGCTTCTTGGCGACGTTCTTTTTCGTTTTGTAACTTTCAGTTGTGAATCTTTTGGATGATGTATTAGTACCACTCTTGGAATTATGTATTTTGGCCATGATACATTCGGAATTTATACTTGTACTAATACTCTCTATATGTTCCGCTGCTTATGTATGACTTTCACATACTATTTAATACCATATGCATGTTATCCTAGGCCATGATATGTATGGGGTGTTACACACATTTTTTCCATTTCAACACCTTTGATATCAAAATACGAACGCCGCTTCATTCTCGCACATATACTACCAACTATACGCCGATCATTAGCAAAAGGTACCAATAACTTTACTTGCCATTACTACCAACAATTTGAGGTAATACAACACCACAATATTCCAGTAACTTTGCACAAACAACGAAACAATTCCGATAATAACCCAGTTTCAAAAATCCAATAACGATTGCATAACGACACATTCACATTATTATCCTTACAAGATTCACAATAACCTACGATTCAATGAAGCATCATGGCTCATCACACTTATTCCAATAGTCTATCAGTCCAAACATTAACATAACTCCATTTCGCAGACTCCTGACATATAGTCCTTCACTTCTTATAAGTCGTATAACAATAGTGCCACACAATGCTTCCACTGCGCAACTCTGATAATTCTTCTTTAAGTCACTGTCTTTGCTAAAATTCCGTCAACTGTATGGTTCACAAATTTTCAATCCCATGTAGACTTTCCTTAATACCCATCCTCACATTGCCGTTACACTTGTTACTTCCAAATCTCTCACCCTGCAACATTCGTTTGTACAAAACTCACTACTCTAAATTGTTCAACATTCCTCGACTTTTCCATGGATATATCTCTGTCAATCCTCATCAACTCAAAAGCAACTATCATTGCGATATAACATCTGTACTTTTTCCTTACTATTAAGACAACAAGACAAAACTATAACATCCAAAACGATTTTCTCCTACCATTAACAACGGATTGAGGGTGATCAGTTCCCCAATTTTTCAATTAGTATTCGACAACCATAGTGGAGTATAAACAGTCGTTACTTCATAATAGCGTCATTTTCGAATTCTCACTCAAATCCATTAACACGTCATAATCTAATAATTCACTTTGGGTTTCTACAACTTCCACAACTTCCTAATCATTAAATCTCGTCGATGGGACACCGACATCCAAACATATTACAAAATTCCACTTTATAGTCACTTAGCATCACACAATCGTCAACGTCTTTCCATCTTCAAAATCACTTCTATACTCGTACTTCACAATTCATCCCATCTCAACTAAAGTCCTCCTCACACCAAATTAGTGATAAAAATTATCTACAATCCTTCTTATGATACAATTCATATCTTTATCTTTTCGACGCTTCAAACAGAGCTGAAATAGGATATTCAGAACTCAAGCTATGAATTTTTAAAGTTTCACAATGATTCTGAATTTCCTGCGACTCGTTTACGAAGATTCCACTCTGAAACTCACTTCCCTTCAACTTAAGCATGTTTCAAACATTCTCTAGAATAAATCCTCATCTTTCAACTCTTTATAACCTGAGAGGTGCATCCTTTCCTCGAAATTTCAGTCTTGATATCACGGAGACAACAATTTCTTTCACAATCTGCGTGCATCTTCGAATTTCCAACTCGAACTCGCGATTCACCATACTTCACGCATCGACTACATCCGACAATCACTTATGCGAGTACAACATAAAGTCCACTGCAACTTCATTACTCAATTACTCTTCAAACATCAGCATCTCACGCAAAGGTTACTAGCACTGACAACTTCACAATCCTCAACCGTGCTGAACATCGCAACTCTCTAAATTCTGCTTCCCAAAATCATTCTTAACTTCACGTTGCCTTCGAATCCGGTTAACATCCAGAACTGTCAACAACACTCGCATCATCGCTTACCGACAACATACAAGACTATCTCTTACAATAGAAACCTCTTCGAGAAGCAAGGTTTCTCCCCCACTTATCGTCAAACTACTTCCTGCAACAAAACAAATAAGTACCATCAGTGTTTCACACACACGTCGCGTACTACAAGATAAAACACTGGCAGCATTTAACAGTCGTACAAACTCAACAGACTCGACAACTTGGTCGGACGGACCGACATGCTCTGATACCACTTATGTAACATCCCATTTCTACCCGGCAAATATTCAAAAATCAGAGTTTCAAAATTTCTCAACAAACAAATGCGGCGTCACATATTCACTTAATCATAAATCACTTAATCGCATTTAGCGGATACATAGCACTTTCTTTGATCAATTAAACAGATACTCCGCATATATTACTTTTCAAAACAGAGTAACTTCTTTTATTAGAACAAGGCGGAATCATAGTTCTCAATCTTTGAATCAATAACATCATATTCAGCTAAGATAAAATAATAAGCATCATAAACTTCATAAATCATCCCCTTGAGTGCTACGTATCAGAGCGACAACCGACTCGATTAACGACAACTAAATCTTCATACTCGAACACCTGCACGTTACCAATATAAAGGCAACGGCGAACAAGAGAAAGGGGTGAGAAATTGTATATTAGGATTCAGACATATATAGTTATCACATCACAGGTATAAATGTTGCCATACACTTCATACTTTCACTAACTCACAGATCTCACATACAGCTCATCGCATCATAAGTCTCATTACTTCACATTCGCATCAATTATATATATATATATATATATATATATATATATATATATATATATATATATATATATATATATATATATATATATATATATAGGGGACGACTCAAGTGAGAACACTTGGTTATTATGAGAAATGAGAACAATGAATCACAACCATTAAATTTTGATTTGTTGATTTTAATGAACTAGATTGGTTTCTCTTTCTATGTTGATTTAAAATAAATGTTAAGGATCATAGAAAGAGAAACCAATCCATTCCATTAAAATCAACAAATCAAAATTTAATGGTCGTGATTCATTGTTCTCATTTCTCATAATAACCAAATATTCTCACTTGAGTCGTCCCCATATATATATATATATATATATATATATATATATATATATATATATATATATATATATATATATATATATATATATATATATATATATATATATATATATATATATATATATATATCAGTCATTTACTTTGCAAGCTAATTTACGCAACATCACAAGTATAAGTCAAAATTATAGTCCCCAAAACATCACCGCATATAAGTCATACATTTAGTCACGAAACATTACATATAAGTCACCCATCTAGTCACAAAACATCACATATAAGTCACACATCTATTCACCAAATATCGAATATAAGTCACACAAGACATGTTCAGTTAATTGCATTCACATGTATTGATATCATCATACTATTCATAAAATCATCAATTCACATTTTCACATACTTCCATTATTTAACAAGTCACAAAATACAATCATGATATAGTCACAAAACGTCACAACTATAAATCACATATGACACATGGGACATGACTCATGTATATGAATGTGGTACCAATCAGAGCTTCAGCCCCCGTCACCAATTGCCAATTCAGGGCATAAGGCATAAGCCTTAGTCACTAATTTTGCCAATCCAGGCCGTCACTAATTTTGCCAATCTAGGCCGTCACTAAGTATGCATATCAAATGTGACTCGAAAAACAAGACATACACAACATACTCATCGCAATCACACATCATCACTAGGCATACACCTACGTCACTGATATTTACCAATTATTAGAGGTGATTCAACGTCACAATAATCATTCATCTTCACATAGAAATAAACTCATCACGACATCGTCATCATCATGTTTCGGTATATTACGGCAAACATATAACTTCACATATTAACAAAATCATTTCAACGATCATCATGTTTCGGCATATCACGGAAAACATATAACTTCACATATATTCCAACAACTTCACATAAACAACGGGGCAATTCCAAGAATTCACAAAATCAACGGTCGATACCATTAATAATTAATCAGAAAGATATCCACAACAATTCATAAGGTATGATCACAATTCGATACCGGTTAATCTGACACAATTCAATTACTTATCGATTATCCAATTCATTCAGTTAAATACTCAAGATATTGTAATTTACTGATAAATCGAATAGTTAATCTAAGTTCAAGTTTATTCCAATTAAATAGGCTTATAGGACATTAATCTAATCATTAATTAATCGGATTTATATTATAATTATCGACAAAATAACACCACCATGTTAATGTACTAATTAAACTTAGCTATCACGTCAATTTTCATCAAATTTCAAACAACAAAATATACCGCTTAATTCGGCTAATTTCAATCAAACGGGACTATTTTGCATTCCATTAGTCCGATAACTTACTGTTTCTAATTATGTACTATTTCATTTTCACTTTATACCATTATATATTCATATCTTAAGTAGTGTGAACACATGGAAACAGTGCTGGTTATTTCATTTACTTAAGTAACAAACGAAAATGAATTTATGATGCTTAAGAAACAGTTTGAAAGAAAAGCAGTGAATGGGACATCGTCGAAAATAACATATAAAACAAAATACAGCAAGAATTTTATCATTAGCCATAAGCATTTGACATGCATTTGACGCCTGTCATGGGCGTGTGGGACGACCGTTAAAGGCACTAATGTTGTCGTCTGTCAAAAGCAATGAATGCCGACCGTCAAAGGCATTCAGTCGTCCATAAATTTTGTCCACGCCATTCGTCAGTGGCTCATTCTCATTTTTTTTATGTATTTCCACTATTCACGTTAAACCCAACAGCAACAATAGCAATAGAGACACAAGGGATTTCAAGTTTCAGCAACATCTTAATACAACACAAGCAAAAACCTAAACCACCAGTTTTTCTTCAATCGAACAACCACAACAATAGCAATTTACAGAAAACAGCATTGATAGATTTCCAATTTCCAACAACAATTTAACACAAGCAATAACAATAAATCTACACATCCAATAAGTACATACAATTGTTCATGAGCCCCATTATAGGAAGAGAACTCCACCCTTATTTTATCAATTGAATCAACTCAATGGGTCTCCAATTTGACACCATGGATGGAAATCTCCAAGCTTCTAGAGGGGTCCAACTATACCACATAGAAGGAAAGACAAACTCGATGGGAGGGAAAAGTATACCTGGAGCGAAGTGTTGAGAGAATAACCAAAAGTAAGCATACGACTTGGAGTAAACACCATCACTCGCCTCTCGCCACCTCCAAACACCCTTCTCAACCGAAGGTCTAACGCATATATATGGTCACATAATGAAGGTCGCTAAAGAGATCCATCTCATAAACAAAAGTAAAAGCCCTCCTCCACCTAAGATTTGAAACCTAACTCTCACCCTCCTATCTACCCATCTCCCCAACAAAATGAGATGCCTGGTCAGAGAGGTAAAACAACCTATGAAATATGAGCCTAAGGGGAGAATCCCCAATCAACACATCCTCCAAGAAGGAAGTAAGCAGGCGCGAACCAATTAAGTCTTAAGGAAAGCCCATGCCTAAAGCAATCTGAAGTGTCTTCAACTTTCCCTCAAAGGAGGGAGACCACTCTCCACCAGGGCGAGGCTGATCAAGTGAAACTAGCTTTCGCGCCTGAAATAGAAGACACAGAGGCATCCCCATACCTACCAGTAAAAGTATCACACCAAATACCAGAAGCTCTTGACAAGAGGCGCCACCTCCACTTGCCCAACAAGGCCAATTTAAACAACCGAAGGCCGCAGACCTCAAGGCCCCAAGATTTTTAGATTTACAAACATCGACCCACTTGATCCAGGAAATCTTCGACTCCCCTTTCAGACCACCCCAAAAAAATCTCCGCTGAATCCTAACTATCTACTTCTAGACCTTGATGGGAATCTTTAAAAATGAAAGGAAAAGATAGGAATCACATTGAGAACCCATTTAAGGAGGATCACTCTTCCCCAAAGGGCACATACCTATGCTTCCAAGAGAGGAGCCTACTGGGAAGATGATTAACAAGAGGATCCTAAGTAGACGTTAGGCGCTTGTTAGCACCAATAGGGAGGCCAAGATAATTAAAGGGAAGACTTCATCTTGCAATCAAGGAACGTCACACATTTAATAAAATGCAAAATGATGACGTTCATCTGAAATATGTACAAAACATTTCGTAGAAATTTAGATGAATTTCACATAAAAATATAATAATAAGTAATTAATGATTTCACTTCAAAATCATTCTGAAATATCTCTTTAGTTTTGGAATAGATTTAACTTCAACATATAATAAAAAGAAAAGTTATAGCATTCGTCCCAAATATATCTAACATTTTTGCACATATTCGAGATGAATTTACTTGAACATATAATAATAAGAAAAATTATAGTATTCGTCCTAATATATCTAAAACTTTTGCACATATTTGAGATGAATTTACTTGAACATATAATAATAAGAAAAAGATTTTTTCTTTACCCACCTCCCTATGGGGGTGACCCCCAGCGAAAACCCCATTTTACCCCGCTTCGGAAATGCATTTCCGAAATTTTTTTTTTCTAAATTTTTCCAGACTTCGGAAGTGCATTTCCGAAAAAATCCCAAAAATTGGAATTTTGACTAATTCGGAGATGCATCTCCGAAACAACAAAAAAAAATCCAAAAAAATCCCAAAAATTAATTTTAGGATATTAATTAATTCAATTATCATAAATTTGATATAATTTATGATTAATGAATAATAATAATTATATATTTTGATATAATTTATGAATTATGAATAATAATTATTATATATTTCTATTTTGATTCATATTTTAAAATTTAAAATAATTTTAATTAAAATAATTTCACTTACAAAATGAGTTATAATTTTTTATTTATATATTTATATTTATAATAATTATTATATATTTATATATTTACAAAAATAATTAAAAAAAATGAGTGTTTTAATTTATATATTTATATAATAATTATAATAATTATTATATATTTATAAAAATTATTATATATTTATATAATAATTATTATATATTAATTATATATATTTATACATTTATATAATAATTATAAAAATTAAAACAATGAGTGTTTTAATTTATAATATATATTATATTTATATTTATATATTATACTTAATTTTAAATAATTCAAAATTTACATATGAAATTAAGATGTTTTTGATTTATATAAATTAGTAAAATAATTTTTAACTTTAAAATTGTTTAGGAAATTTTATACCTATTAGTTGTATTGATTCACCTTGATTTTATACCTATTAATGATATTGATTCACCTTGATTTTAATTTTTTAATAATTAATGAATTTTTTCGGAAGTGTATATCCGAAACATTCCAAGACCAATTTGGTCTTGGAATATTTCGGAAGTGTATATCCGAAACACCCCTCCCAAAAAAAAATTCGGAAGTGTATATCCGAAACACCCCCCTCCCAAAAAAAATTCGGAAGTGTATATCCGAAGACACCCCCCTCCAAAAAAAAAGTGTTTTCGGAAATGCATTTCCGAAAACCCAAAAAAGGGTGTTTTCGGAAGTGTACTTCCGAAATCACCCTTTTTTTCAGAAAAAAAAGTGATTTCGGAAATGCATTTCCGAAATATGGGGGCATTCTGAGAATTTCGCAAGGGGTGGCCAAGAAGGTTAGGAGGTCTATTAAGAAATTTCCTAAGAAAAATAATGAAGCTTGTTTCAAATCCATCTGAAACTTTCACACTGATTGAGATTGAACTTACAAAAAGATATAATAATAATCAAAATAATGACTTGTGCATCAAATTTGTCTCAAAATTTGACACAAATTTGTGTGAAATTTAACTAAAATAAAAAATAATATGTAACATTATGTAATTTATTTCAAATTGTCCGAGATTTTAGACAAAACATGAAAACTATTAAAAATAATAAGTAACATTATATAATTTTATTTGTTATATTTCATATAATTCATAATGTAATATAAGAACTTATATTTATATTTATGGCTAATATAATAATATAATTGGCTATTCACAAAACTTGTATTTGTATTGTAAAAATAATTTTATAAACAAAAATAATTTTTATAAATATTATAATTTTATTTAAAAAACATTGTTCATTGTATTGATGAAAATTGATGAAAAGTAAATACTCTATAAGTATAAGTTGTGATGTCAAAATAGCATTAATTATATTGGAGATGTTTGAAAAGCAAATTCTAATATTTCTAGCTACAACATATACATATACAAATAAATATTAACAATGATCTCATTAAGTTATAAATCACCCAACTTAATTTATTCCATGTTTTTTTCAAAGATTTACAATGTGAAATAAAGCTTTGAGTTCATGACTCATGAGTTGTTGCAAAGAAATTCCAGTCAATGGAGTGCTAAATGGTGGAAGTTCAATGACAAAACTTTGTGAGACAATTTTCATTGTTGGCCGTAAAGAAGGATTGAGATTTAAGCAGGCAAATGCTATTGCGGCAATACGAATTATGTCACGTAAAACTATGTCATTGTTTGGAAGTGAGAGACGTTGATCTAATACTTCACATAATTTGATATCTTGGGTTGATGTTGATTGAAGTAATGCCAATATATCTTCGGGATGTCTTCCCACTAAAGTTTCAAGTGCAACAACACCAAAACTATATACATCACACTTTTCATTCACAACCATAGTATATGCGAGTTCTGCATTATTCAAATCACAATGGTCATGTTAAAAGATTACTATATCATTTTCTTCCAAATTTAAAGAAAACATTGAGACACGGTATTTAAAGTATCAATTTGATAATGACTATTATTTCACTATCAGTTTGTGTATAATATACTCTACAATCACTAAAACTAAATAGTAATTTAATTAAGAGTTTATATTAAATAATTTAAAATTAAATTTCTTTGCTATTTTTTTCTAAGAGAGCTTATATATACCGGGCCAATGACAAGTGTTTATTGAGTTTATTGTAAGATAAATCTAATATTATGAGATTATTCATAAACCCCAACTCAGGAGGAATGAAACCTTGAATCTTGTTGTTAGAGATATCTAGTATTACTAGTTGTGTGAGATTTCCTAGTGAAGGAAGGGAACCTTGAATCTTGTTGTTAGAGATATCTAGCACTTGTAGTTGTGTGAGATTTCCTAATGAAGGAATGGAACCTTGAATCTTGTTGTAAGAGATCTCTAGCAATTGTAGTTGTGTGAGATTTCCTAGTGAAGGAATGGAACCTTGAATCTTGTTGTAAGAGATGTCCAGCTCTCGTAATTGTGTGAGATTTTCTAGTGAAGGAAGGGAACCTTGAATCTTGTTGTAAGAGACATCTAGCACTAGTAGTTGTGTGAGATTTCCTAGTGAAGGAATGGAACCCTGAATGTTGTTGTGAGAGATGTCCAGCTCTTGTAATTGTTTGAGATTTCTCAGTGAAGGAATGAAAGCTTCAATCTTATTGTTAAATAGGCCCAAATGTTTTAATTGTTTAAGGTTGCCTATTGAATGAGGTATTTCACCTCCAAGAAAATTAGAAGACAAATCAAGATGAGTGAGTTTTGTGAGACTTCCGAGTGAAGGAGACATTTCACCTTTAAGATTATTAACAGACAAATCAAGATGAGTGAGTTTTGTCAGATTTTCTAGTGAAGGAGGAATTTCACCTTCAAGATTATTATAAGACAAATCAAGATGAGTGAGTTTGGAGAGGAGACCAATTTCTTTTGGAATAACCCCTTCTAAAACCATTGAACTTAAAACAAGAATTTCTAAACTGTGGAAAGCAGATAGGTTGAGAGCTGAAAATTTAACACAACAAATACTACTAGTACCTGTTATGTTGATTCCATATATGCTTCCATCCTCATTGCAAGATATACCGGGCCAATGACAACGTCTTGACATATTAAATTGTGCATCAGACTTGTTCCACCATCCACTATTCAATATGGCGTTTGATTCCATTTTGGATTGAGATGTTGGAGTTGCAGATTGAATCCCAATAATCAAACCCCAAATAAGAAGAATGGCCACCCACATTTTCAGACCATAGAAATTATAAACTAGAGAATTTTTGAAGTTCATTATTTTGATATGTAATGAATTGTATACAATATTGTGTGTGACTGACTAGCATGCTCCTTGGCCACTCTTATATTCTCTCACGCCACTACAAGAAAATTGACTTGTAGTGACAGACAAAATCCGTCACTACAAGTCCAAATTCCGTTGGTAAAGCTTTGGATTACTTTTACCGACGGACAAAGTCTCCGTGCATTATACTAGGCGACTTACAACGGACTTTTGGCCGTCTGTCAAAGTCATTTAGCCATCAGTAAAATGTTAAGAGATTTCCCTACGGTTTGTGTCCGTAGGTAAAACTTGAAAATTAGAAAAAAAATGTTTATCTTCTACTTACAGTTCTTCTGTCACTAAAAGTCTATTATTTTTTGATTTTATTTGGTAATCAATAAATTCAATAAATAATATTATAAAAATATTAAAATATATTAAATTATCAAATATATTAACTAATCCAAACCCTGTAATCAATAAATTTACAGAAATAATATTATAAAAATTTATTAAAATTGAAAATGTTACATCATCAATGAGAAAAACGTCCTCATCGTCGAGCCGAGAGAGGTCAATAACAAGCTGGCCTGTGATAAGATTAAAAAGTGATATGCCGTATTCAAGAACATCTGTTTTCTCCTAACGATTTTCCGGTTGACAAATATTCCGGTTCAAACTCATCATCTAGAAGGATATTTGCAGCCTTTCGATCATGGTGAATTATCTTCGGATTGCATTGCTCGTGTAGATATTCCAAACTGTGTGAAGTTCCGAAAGCCACACACTTTCTTTTTGGCCAATCTAAGCCTTTCTCATCATATTTCAAATCTAGAATCATAGTGAAATCAAATATATTTAAGCAACAAGCACAAATTCAGAAAAAATGAATCAAAGAACATAACAAGTTATATCAGTTTTATTACCTCTTAATTGATACGCTATGCTTAGATTTTTCACGAAAGGATATACCAGGATTCTTTCAGTTGAGTTTGAAAAGATTCCAATTAGTCTTAGCAGGTTTCTATGAACTCCAAACGCAACCTCTCCACCAGCATATGATAATCAGTGAGGTGTTTCACTGTGATTTTTGTGTTATCCGAGAGAATACCTTTTACACTTTTCCAAACCCACCTTGGCCTATTATCAGAGAGAGATATTAGCCCAATAGGCTTCTGAACATTTACAAACAGTACATAATTCACAGAATGATGTTAATGTGAGCTATAAATGCATATTATCCATAAAATGGATGCAAGTTTAGACAGAGTTGTTGAAAGCTAAAATCATATGAATACCTTTTCAAAGAGATCCAAACACTCTTGATTGTCCTTAAATTCTACATTGATCCAATCAACTCCTATTTCATAGTCCTGAAACAAGATATAAAAGTTGTTCTAATATTAAAACAAAGCCCAATCACCATATAAGGCATGTTATACTTTTAGACATTCCCAGAAGGAAAAAAATAGCATTGAATTAAACCAAGAGCCTAGAAGAACAAGAACTTAGAAGAATACATAATCACAAGTTAACAAAATATAAAGGATCTTGAGTAAACTAACTAACCTCTTTAAATCTAACAATATTATAATGCTTCAACTATCTATGGTTCATAATCTCTCTCTGGACATGATCATCAATCTGCAATACACAAATCTCAACAATGATCCAACCACAAACACAAAACATAAAATGAAAATGAAAGGGTATTAAACTATTTAAATACATATTGTCCTCTTTCAATAAACTATTTAAACACAACATTTTCATTCAGCCATGGACAGGAAATTCATATACGACATTTCTTTTTCTTCCCTAACTTAAGTATCACTTAACACATAAGTTAACATATAAATTCCTTAGTATAATGTGTTTATGTGACATCCAAAAGATTCATAATTTTAATATCGAAGAAGAATATATGTGGCAGAAAAATTCAGCAGCATATTGGTGGTAATCCTGCTATATTTTTACAATCTATTAGGGTACAAAAGTCTATTATTTCATTGTCATCTTTACCTTGTGAATATTCCTGCTATGTGTAAAACAGGAAAGCCTACTTCGAGAAGATAAAAGGACTACAGAAACCAGCCTCAAGGAAAACAATTCTGCTCCCATTACATCTGATTCTCTAACTAGCGGAAGCAAGGCCTCAATGTCGACCGAAACGTCAAAAGCATATACTCTTTCATCATCAAAATTATCTGCATCTTCATTCATAAAGAAAAATAAAACACAAGACTCGACTACAAATGGAATAAGTAAATGTGAAATGTATTTAGTTTTTCGATGTTGGGTTTTAGCACAATCTAGACATTAAATCAATTTTAAACAATTTTGAACCGAGATTAGGTAATTATGTCACACATTTTGATTTTGATCTGGATAACTCTAAATGCTAATCTTGCATTCTACTATAAATAGGACAAAAATACATATTCTAGCAAACACTCTAGCTAGTCAAATGATTTCCTTATGAAATTTATCTAAACGCAATAGTACTTCGACTAATTTTAGATTTTTTTTTATCCCAAAATTTAAGTATAGGAAAGTTATTCAATTGAAATTAGCTCGGAGAATTAAATACCTGGAGGAGAAAATGGAAGAAGCTTCAAACTAACTAATTCGACTTAAGTAATCTTTGATGCAAAATGAGTGCCCAAAGATTTATTCTCGTCAAATTCTTGTAACACATTAATAAGTTTTCTTGCTTTCTTTTCTCCACTGGAGGAACACCATCCATAAGAATAGCATAAAGAAAAGGCATAATCACATAACCAACTTTCACCAAAATACTAACAATCTCACCATCAATATTAGCACACAGTGAAAACAAAACGGAAACACAATACTCCTTCTCAACACATGAAGTTGCGGATTGCAAAATCTCAACCACCGAAGATAAACCTGAAGCTTCTAATACAGCACGAGAACCATCCATGTTCTCTGCCAAAGCTACCAAATTCAGCACCATAATTCATAAGAAAAAAGGAAAATAAACTTGGTTGGGCAATTTGTCGAACACTTGGAGTGCGAGTTTTAAAACGGTTGTAACAACAACAATTCGATCTTGATTCGTAAACCTCAACCTGCAACAGCAACAATCATCAACAACAACAATAATCCAACTTCCCAATTTCCCAACCCCTTCATTTTCAAGTAAAAAAATAATCTAAAAAATAATGATTCATATGATTTGGCGTCTTGCCGTAAAGAGTATTCAGAATTCAGAATTCATAATGAGAAAGTAACCAAAATCCATCTAACAGCATACAGATTACAATAACCGCTTAAAATCTTAAAAAACTTGAAGATTGTTATGAAATAAAAAAGAGAAAAAAATGGAGAAAGAGATAGAGAAGAACCTGAAAATAAATATTTCATATAATCAAAGAATTGAAAAGGAAAATAATTTTTTTCTATTGAGTACCTGAAATCGGTGCTTGAAACAAACAGTGGCTGAGAAGTGATTCCACTATTAGGAGCGATTAGAACGATTGAGAGCGATTAGAACAATTGAGAGCGATTCAGTGATTGACGATTTGAACGGTTGAGAGCAATTCAGTGATTGAGGATTTGAACGATTGCGAGCGATTCAACGATTCTAACGATTGAGAGCGATTCAACGATTGACAACGATTTGAACGATTGAGAGCGATTCAACGATTGGCAACGATTTGAACGATTGAGAGCGATTCGACTAGGAGCGATTCGACTAGGTTTGGAGTTTTCAGGATCGATTTCAAAATTTGCTTCAAATAGGATCGATTGAAAGTTTTGAAATCTGTTTTGAGAATGAGAATTGAAAACTCTGAACCCTAAAAGAAAAAGCGATAAAAAAAATCTCAGTTATTTTTGTTTATTAAAATATAATAATATAATATAATATAATAATTAACAATTAATAATAATATAAAATAAAATAGAGTTTTAGTGACAGTTAACTTGTGCCCGTAGGTAAATCCTTTCTAAGTGACCGTGGGTATAGGGAATATTTCTTGTAGTGCGCCATTCTTACCTGATTGCGCTACGTATATATCACGGCATAAGATAAGTCATAGTAATTAGTATTTGTGGATATCAAAAATTGATACCAACATTCCTAGAAAAAATGCATCTTTCTTAGTAGCAAGCTTTGAAGGAGACTTTAGAACTTTTTTCATCAACTTTGTGGAATTCTTTGCACGCGGACCCCAATATTCAAGGAGACATTTTCCCCCAGCCTTAGAGTGGATGCAATAATTCTCCTTGAGTATTATTAACGATCCTAAATAATAAATATTTTTCTCTAAATCCTAAATATTAAGAAAACTAGTAATAATATTATTAATTTTGCTAATTCATCAATTAGGAGGATGAATGTATTAACTCATAATCCCTCAGTTTTTTTAATTGTCGTTTTTTTAAATTGTATTCTTCTTTATTACTTTCCTTTTTCAAAGTTTAGAACAATAATAATTATAATTTTGTCAAAACTATCTCTAATATTTATTATGAAGAGAAAAAAATTAAATAGAATCATGAATAATTAAGGATATTATAAGTAAAATAAAAATTATCGTTTAAAAAGTAACATGTGAGATATTGGATTTTTTTTGGGTTTATCCTAGTAACGATGGTTTGCTTAGTTCATTTTTTCTAGATATATGTCATTGGTATTTTTATTTATTAGTGCACTTTTATTTTGGTATATCTTGTGCAATCTAATTACATACTCTTTGATGAGCCATTTACCCTTCTTTTACATTTATTATATTATTTTGTTTTTAAAAAACAATCATTTTACCTTAAATGAAAAATATACTAGCTTAAGTTAATTACCTTGTTATGTTTTTTTACATATATTATTGAAATATTTTTATCCATAAGCTTACATATTAATTTTTGTACAACAATCTGTTCAACGTGGACCCATTTGTTACTATGTGAAAGCTTTGCCCCTTGATTACGTTTAGAAATATGCATACGTCCAAAGTCGTCTCTTAATATAGTTGATTAAGCGTGTCCATAGTTTTTTTCCTAGTCAACGAGTCAACTTTGGTGTGCATTGACTAAGACACACTAATACAAAAAACACATCTAATGACGGACGCGAAATGCGTTTGATGTCGGTTATGGAAACGAGATAAACAAGTGTGTTATAAAGGTTACTCTTTATCACCTCAATTGTAAAAACACTAAGGGGTTAAGTTAACTGCACGCAGGTTTGATTCCCAGCGTCAACATTTTCATTATTTTCATAACTGGATGACACGCCCAATATTAACACTCGGTGTATTCAATAACCGAGGTAATATATCAATATGTTAACTCGGTTTATTTTATAAACCGAGGGGTTATGGTTTTTTTTCTAATGTCGTCTGCACCAGAATTACGAAACCATATTACAAAATATAATACCATATTTTGCAGATTTTATAAAACAGAGACATTGTACATTTTTCCCATTCGTTAATCTAATATAGAAATATTCACATGGGTTATTCACATGGGTTATTCACATGGGTTATTCCCATTTGATGAGGTTGGTACCACATGCATAGTGTCAGTTCATACATATGCATACTTTTATAACATGATTGGAAGTATTCCAGTGTTATAAATATTGATGATGTGTTGGTTGCGTGTTTTGTTGAATTAATGTTGAGTACGATTGTCTGTTTGAAAGATGTGTTCTGTTGGCATTTGTGGAGATCTCTCACATTTAATTCTGAACTGCTCAAAGTTAAACAGGTAATGGGTAAGAATTTATCTTTGATTGGATTTAAACCACCAATTAGGTGAGGATTGCGGCAGCCACCTATTATTCTTTGTAAATTTATTGTCGGGAAAGATGCCAAGTATCAGGAAGGAGCTATATGGTTGACAATATGTTGGTGCATCTGAAAGATTCGAAATGATATGATCTTTAACAATGCAGGATTTGACATTGAGGAAATATTTTATTTGATCCTTTGGCACTCTTGGTGGTGGCTGGCAATAGTATCTAAGAAAATAATTACTTGTAATTTTTATGAGTGGTTTAAAAACTCTTTTTTGTATATTTGAGTTTTGAACTTTGTTGGCTTTTCAGGCTTCTTTCCTGAATTCTGTTGTAAGGTTTTGAGTATCTCTAATACTCAATTCTAATACAATGAGTTGCTTATGAAAAAAAAACCACGTGGTTATCACTAAAACACTTAAACACTTTATTTCCAGGCGCATGAATATTTATTTTCCAATGTGGACAACCAAAATTGTTGTTATCACTAAGCATACTAAAAAACCTCTTATGAGAGAATACAATACCTTAGTATCCAAGAGCTCTTCCATGAGCTCTGACTCTTATTCAACTGTTGAAAAATGTTTACATAATTTTTATCATTTATGAATTCAAAACTAGCACTAAGCGGAAGCAAACATAAACATAAAATCATGCCAAAATTTTTTACACAGAAAACTCTATTAACGGAAAAAAGAAAAAACACGAGACATAATCCATAAAAGAGTCTGTGGGGGATTTTTGGAGCAGCCTAAGGCGTAGAGATTGTATCCTCAAACAGAAGTCTAGGATAAACTGGAGTAAGGAAGGTGATTTAAATACTCGCTTTTTTCATAACGTCGTTAAAGCTAGATTGAGATCGAATTATATAGGTAGTGTGGATTCTCCTAGGGGAAGAGTATCTGATGTTGAAGGGGTGAAGGGGGAAGCTAAGAGATTCTTTGAGGAGAAATATAAAGAGTCTGTACTTGTTAGGCCAAGGTTAGAGACAATACAATTTCATGGGCTAAGGATAGCGGAAGCGGCAGTCTTAGAGGTACCGTTTACGAAGGAAGAAATTAAAGAAGTGGTATGGGAATTTGATGGAAACAAGAGCCCGGGGCCAGATGGGTATAATTTTAATTTCATTCGCAAATGTTGGAATTTTTTGGAGGAAGAGGTGTGCAGGTTCGTTGTTGAGTTCAGTTCTAAAGCTAATTTTCCAAAAGCCATTTCTGCATCGTTCCTTGCATTGGTTCCGAAAGTAGATAATCCGCAATTTCTGGGGGAGTATAGACCAATTAGTTTGGTTGGGTGCCTATATAAAATCATCGCGAAATTATTAGCCAATAGATTAAAGAAGGTTGTGGGAAAGTTAGTCTCTCAAACCCAGACAACTTTTATTCCTGGTAGGCAAATTCAGGATGGTGTTTTGGTCCTAAACGAAGTTTTAGACTACGCGAAGAGGTTTAAGAGGAAATGTATGGTGTTGAAGGTAGATTTTGAGAAAGCATACAATAATGTAAATTGGAAATTTCTGTTATATACTTTGAGAAGGTTCGGTTTTTGTGTGAGATGGGTAAGGTGGATAGAAGCCTGTGTTTGTAATGCGTCTTTGTCAGTGTTAATTAATGGAAGCCCTGCGGCGGACTTTGTTATGGAGAAAGGATTACATCAAGGGGACCCCTTATCGTCGTTCTTGTTCACATTGGTAACGGAGGGTTTAGCATTGTTGATCAAGGAAGCTACTACTGTTGGTGCCTTTGAGGGTTTTGAGATAGGAACATCGGTGACTTACAACTTGCTCCAATTTGCAAACGATACAGTTTTAATCGGAGAACCATCATGGTCTAATTTATGGAGTATAAAGTCGTGTTTACGGGGGTTTGAGTTGGTTTCAGGCTTGAATATTAATCTGTGTAAGAGCTGTCTGTTTTGTATCAATGTTGAAGAGGAGTTCTTGCAAGCAGCAGTGTCCTTCTTATGCTGCCAGACGGGAACTGTTCCTTTTTCCTTTCTTGGAGTCCCTGTTGGAGCAAACCATAGGCGGAGCAGTGTGTGGAAGCTGGTTATCAACATGTTGGAGAATAGACTTACTGTGTGGAAAGGAAGACACTTGTCAATTGGGGGGAGGGTCACACTTATTAATGCCGTGTTGAACGCGTTACCGATTTATTTTCTTTCTTTCTTCAAAATGTCGAAGGTGGTGTTAAAAGAATTAGTGGAAATCCAGAGGTGTTTTTTGTGGTGTGGAGGTTTGGACAAGAGGGGTATCTCTTGGGTAGGATGGTCGGAGGTGTGTCATCCCAAAGAGGAGGGAGGGCTCGGGGTGATATGTTTAGAAGCTTTTAATGAGTCCCTAATGGGAAAATGGAAATGGCAGTTTTTAGAGGATAGGGAGGCATTTTGGAGACCTTTGTTAGAGGGTAGATACGGTTGTTTGGTTTCGGCAGTCACTACAACACGGAACAGCTACAAGAGCGCTTATTTTGGCCTTTAACAGCGCTTTAAAGCGCTGCCAAAGCCAGCGCTGGCATAGGCTACGAAAGCGCTTTTAAAAGCGCTCTGGTAGGCCCCCCTATAAGAGCGCTTTTCTGGAAAAAGCGCTCTTGTAGGCCCCCCTTTAAGAGCGCTTTTCAGGAAAAAGCGCTCTGGTAGGCCCCCCTTTAAGTGCGCTTTTTCCAGAAAAGCGCTGTGATAGGCCCACCTGTGAGAGTAAAAAATAAAAAAAAAACGCAACATACTAAAGCGCTTTTGTAAAAGCGCTCTTATAGGGTGGGCTTTAAGAGCGCTTTTTCCAGAAAAAGCGCTCTGATAGCCCCCCCTATAAGAGCGCTTTTACAAAAGCGCTTTAGTATGTTGTTTTTTTTTTTTTTTTGCTTTTTTAGTAATCTTTGGCAGCGCTTTTAAAAAGAAGCGCTTTAGTATGTGGGCCTTTAAGAGCGCTTTTTTAAAAAGCGCTTTAGTAGCTAAATGAGGTATTTTTATGTGCAGCCTGTAATTTAATCCTCCCAGTCGACCTGTAATATTTTCGACCTGTAATATGTTTTCAGCCTGTAATATTTTCGACCTGTAATTTATTTTCGACGATATTATTTCAGCCATCAGTAAGACAATATATATATATATATATATATATATACTAATATAATACCATTATAATATCCAAAATTATATATATACATCATTACAACATCAATAATATTATAGTACTTCAATTCGACACAAATCCTACATGAAAAAGCGCTTAATATAAAAATGACACAAATCCTCTTTTATTTCTTCCAACTTAAGTCTCGAGTATCCAGCGGCACGGAATTCGTCAAGGTACTACAAAACAAAAACAAAATATGAATGATACATTTAGTTAAATGTAATAAATTATATGAAATTATCTTAAGTTATAAATTCATACCGTGATCGGAATCTCTAATTGATTTGCCTGAAGGATTTCTTTCATAAACCTCAATACAAAGTATCCGCAATCGTAACTGTTTTTCTGTTGCGGGCACTACATAGAAAAACAAATAAGATTCTATAGTTGTGCATTGTTTTATCAAGTAGCATAAATATATTATAAGCAACATTGTGAAAAATAATGTACCTGCACTTGGATCCAAGTAATGTTGCTAGATTTAGTTCGGGATACCTGTGCGTCCCGTTGACTTCGGAACACTTGTATTGATCTAATTAACAAATATATAAAAGCATATGTTTAGATCAATCCCACAAATAAGTAAATATATATATATATATATAAATATACACGAATATATATTTAGAACGATCCCACTTACAAATCAACGATGTCCTTCATGGCCGGATAATTGGTCCATTCACCATTTACCGAATTCAAATAATACACGACTTCCCTTATAGAGTTGATAGAAAGCAGCAACCAGTGTGCTCTATAAATAAAAACAATAGGTTATATGAAAATTTTGCTATACACAAAAGAAACAGAGATTAGATGAACAAAGAATGAGAAACTAACCCTACTGGTCGGGTATTATACGCCCAAAGATGCATACATTCTGTATTGCCGGTGGACATGAATCTATCTACTAAGCACTGTCTAACTGATTCCGGTTCCGAATCAATTGCCATTCCGCTGCAGTGGGCGGAAGACACGAAACGGAATCTGTTAGACAACGGAGTCCCGCGCAACACTCTGTCATACAACAACCTTAAATAAAAACATAATAAACATTAGATTATTTTCATTGAAATGTGTAAATAAATTATATTGTGGGACTAATTAAATAATATATCGGATGAGGGAATATTACCGAATGTATGAGTGCATGTTATTGACGCCTAGTTGATCATGCTTAAAAATCTCCTCCAAGTCATCAAGTGTAATAAGTGACTTGAATTCAATACCGAAGACACTCTCATCCATAACGATTTCACGTAAAGCACCATCCTTCAAATCGGACATATCAACCATTGTTGCGAGCGTCGACCGGTACCGAGGCACAAAAGCACCGCCTTTTTTTCCCGCTGGCTTCGGAGGACCAGTGGGTGGTACGGTACGAACTTGCTGCGTCACTTGTTGTGACTCTCGAGCGGATGCCTAAAAATCATATAAGTTATGTAAAATATAAAATCATGCAGATTTAGATTCAGATTAATTATTAACACTTTAAATGTACCTCTTTTAGTGATGCAACAGACTCCTCCTCCTGTAAAATCCCTTTACCCTTAACTGTGGGTTTTATAGGAGCAGTCTAAAATTAAAATGTAAAAAATAATTAATAAACGGTTTAGAATTGACATTCGAAAACTAAATGATTCATAATCGTTTTCAATATACCTCATCACTAATGGTAATGAGCTCCGAGGGCCATGCAACAAATGATCCTATTGCATCTCGCAGCAATGTCGTCTCTGAGACCATGTCAGGTACCGGTAGCATCGCATCATGATCTACTACAACATCCACCGATACTTTCAGGTGTCCATCCGGGAGCGGTCTATGGTGAAGTAAATCTCCCAAAGTGTTGTGCACTTTTCCCTTGCCAACTAGTCGATAACTCGGTTCCGATAAGTATAGTTGGCAAGATGAAATGCCCTAAACCAATAGTAAATATAAAGTCATTATCATTAATAAAATAGAACAATTTAAAAGGAAAAAAAATTATAATTACCTCGGGAAATTTCCTTTGATAGTTGATACTAGCCTTATCACTAGTTTCTTTCACCGATGAAGTGTTGCACTTTTCTCTCATATACGCCTCTTTATCTCTTTGCAATTCAGAGACTTGTGCTTGCAATTCCGCCAACTTTTGCAACACTTCTTCATTTGAAGGATTTCTTCTCCTAGGACTCTTGTAAAAAGAGGTTGGAGTCACACCATGACCCTTACCCCTCACCCGACCGGGATACTCAGGAGCATCTAGTGCTCTACTAAGTACGCTCCCCTCACCGGTGGATGCCGATTGTGACAAGGTCTCCTGTAATTCATTTACATTAAAAAATCATTTATATATTAAAAAACATTTGATTTAATTAAAGACACAGTATTATACTTACACATTCAGTAAAAACTCTCTGAACTTCGGGATCGACAGCATGATCCTTGCCCACACGAGCTTCCCTCCACAACACATGTTCAGTAGTAAGCAATATATTACCTGTATAGTAGTAAGCAACTTGTAGACCCACACAATGTAAGATTCTTGAATGAGATCAAACTTTCACTCTTCACAAGTAACCCCTATCAATACAAAAAGAATAAGTCACAAATCTAAAACATTGACAACACTAGAAATTGTGTCAATGGAAAGCAATTAATTACCTGTATAATAGAAAGCAACTTCTTGAATGAGATCAAACTTTCACTCTTCACAAGTAACCCCTATCTAGCAAAGATATTCCTAAAAAATATAAAATAAAAAACTTAATTGAAGAATATAAAAATTAGGTCATAACCCATAGCTTAAAAAAATCAGCATTGTATCATTATGTCAAATTCATTCAAATTCAAGTAAACTCACAAACAAACACAATTTTCAAACCAAAAATGAAACAAGATGCAAGAAGTCACATTGTACCATGAGAAATTGGGTTCAAAACAAGTTCTAAATCCCTAAACCAACATCCCGGACAACCATGATATACGTATAAATTGGCTCTCAAAATTCACTTCAAACAAGTTCAAGATGAAATAATGTAAAATTTGAAAGAGAATAATGTGAATGTTTCCCATCTCATTTCATTTCAGAAATAAATATAGATATTTCCTTCTTATCTCTTAAAGTCAATTTAATATATGAGCATGTTTTAATATAGTTCAATCCATTTCAAAACTTGTAGAATTCCATAAACCAAGTTGCAATAAAGTAGAGACATCAATATGAACTCATACATTAAATCCAAAACCAAACTAAGACACCTTTTTCAATTTACAAAATAGCAAGAGGAAGAGTTGAAATGTTTGTATTACATTCAAACATGCTCATAGTGCACAACGATCATGTTTTAGAATAAAGATAGCATTTTCATTCTCAATCCCACAAATAAGTAAATATATAAATATACTTCACGAAATAGTATGCCAAAGTTTTCATGTAATCAAAATAACAGTAGAACTTCAAAACTTATACTTTTATATAAAACCTCACGAAACATTGTTCCAATAAGTCAACAAAACCTGAAGCATAACAATCTAACTTAAGTATACTTAAGTATAGTTAAGAGCACAAACCTGAACTAAGGAGAAAGAAGAGTGGTGATATATTGGGAACAAGGTTAAGCAATTTTCTTTTAGAGATTCAGATTCTGCAGATACAAAGAGACAATAAAACAAGATTATAAAAATTGTCTCACCAAATCACCATCTCAAGTAAGAAAATATCATAAAAGTAAGAAAATATTCAATGAAAATTAAACACTCTAAAGACATTTAATCAAACATGTAATATGCTTCATTCTCAAATTGCAGTGCAACCCTTAGTTGAAACCCTTAAAACTAAACCCATAAATCATATTACCTTGCACAGTCAGACGGAGGAGAGAACGACGGTGGTGGCTGGCGACGGAGGGACGAACGTGGTGGCTGGCGACGGAGGGACGAACGGTGGTGGCTGGCGACGGAGGGACGAACGGTGGTGGCTGTGGCTGGCGACGACGGAGGGTTTTTCGGTTGCAGAGAAAGTGAGAAACAGTAATAAAAAGAAAACGAAAGAGAGAAAGTGAGAAAGTGAAAGCGTGTTTTTGTTTTTAATTTTTACTAATAAAGGCTACTAAAGCGCTTCTGAAAAGCGCTCTCATAGCCTGGTCTATACCAGCGCTTTTTAGCAAAAAGCGCTCTCATTAAACCCCCCTATAGCAGCGCTTTGAAAAGCGCTCTCATACCCCCCCTTACCAAAGCGCTTTTCAAAAGCGCTCTCATACCCCCCCTTACCAAAGCGCTTTTCAAAAGCGCTCTCATACACCCCCCCTACCACAGCGCTTTTCAGAAGCGCTCTCATACCCCCCCCTTTAAGAGCGCTTTTTTAGCGTGTTTTTTTATTTTGTTTTTAGTGCAACCTATAAGAGCGCTTTTTACTAGAAGCGCTTTAGTAGGGGTGCTGTTAAAAATTAAATTTGGCGTAGTGAGTCTTTAATGGTTCTAGCTTGCCGGTGACCAAGTTTTCTCTTTGGTGGAGGGTTTTGGTCCCGGTAGAAATGACAGCTTCTTCTAATAACTAGTTCTCGGGAGTCATTTCTTGCAGATTAGGGAATGGTGATCTTGCTAAGTTTTGGTTGAATCGTTGGTTAGGTGGTATTCCTCTTAGGGGTTTATTTTCTAGTAGTGTATTCTTGTGCTGTTAATAAGTTTGTGAATGTTTCAGATTCTGGTTTCTTTGAAGGTCCTGTTTGGCGCTGGCAGGTGCAGTTAGGTGATGGTGGTGTCGTAGGGGAGGGCCTGTAACAGTGGGAGGATCTTTGCATTATTTTGCAGGATGTTTCACCAAGTAAGGATGATAAGGACAAATTTAAATGGTTTAGAGAGGGGGATGGCGTGTACTCTGCTGCATCGGGTTATGAGGTGTGTTCCAAAGCTCTGGTTGAGATCTCGGTGGTGCAACTAAACATGGCAGCAATGAACTTGATTTGGGATACGTATGTTCCGTCAAAATTACATGTGTTCGGGTGGAGGGCTTTGCGGGATAGGCTCCCGTCGAGGGAACAACTTGCAGCTCGTGGGATAATTACGGAGGAGAGCGACACGGTATGTGTGTTCTGTTACAATGAGATTGAATCCTTGAATCACTTATTAGTGGGGTGCTGCGAGTCAAGAAAAGTATGGCAGAAAATTGCAGTCTGGTTGGGGATTGAGTTGGAGAATGCTGAGGATGTTGTTGAACATCTGTTGGGTTTTGAGGGGTGCCTTAAAGGGTTGGTGAGCAAACGAAAAAGGCTACTGGTATGGTTGGAATCGGTTTGGGCCATGTGGTGGATGAGGAATGAGATAATCTTTAATGACCAAGAATATCATGAGGATGAAGTTGTGCACAAGGCAATTTCTCTTGTTTGGTTGTGGAATTTGAAAGGCTCCAAGTCCAACTCTGTATCAAATTTTTACTTATGGAGCCATTGTCCGGTTTAATTCTTAAACTGTTGATTTTTGTAAGGCTTCGAGGGAGTACGTTTTGTGCTCATTTTTAATACAAAATTTCATTGCTTATAAAAAAACCCAGCTACAGTGCCAATAGAGTTGAGATACTAAATTCATAATCATGCTTTCCCACTTTAAGACAATAGATATTATGTGTGTAATAACTTATTCATTGTTTATTTGGTTATTGCGCCGATCTTAATGTTATAAATAATATATTTATGACCGTACATGGCATTTTTGTTGACCTCAACCAAATACATGGACAACAATTTCATCTCTTACATATAATGCAGTTTAACATAATGTAATATAAGAAAGAAACACGTAGCCATAACTAATCCATATTAATATAACTAAATGTTATGATTAATATGCGAGTCAGTGCCAAGAAATCAGGGAAAGAAACATATAAAATATGTCATGAAATTAAGCAACTAATAATTCATTTAGTGGCATTTTATTCTTGGATGGTATGTTTGTCTGCCTCTTGCTATATGCACAATTCCATAGGCTGAATTTCCTTTTAAGTTCCGATAATGTAGGGTATTAACATATACTAATTCAAATGATTGTGGTTTTGAAATTTGTTAATTATTGGTTGAAATGTGGGACACACATTCTCCATGTGATATCTAATGGTTTATCATTTTTGGGATGGAAAATCGTGTGATGTGTTTGTCATCAGCTCGTCTAAAGGGCCTGAAATTGCGGCATCTAATGATGCAATTGATCATCTTATATACAATTAAATAGTAAATCATTTGATACTTTTTTCAATTTGGTGTTATTTGTTGTTATTGGCTTGATAATAATATGAAATCTTATTTATGATATTTTTTTTTAATAATCAAGATTTTATAAATAACAAGAACCAAAAGTTCTTACACACTTACAAAAGGCGAAACAAAACCGAAACCGGGAAAATTAAGCACCAAATACACCTAAGAAAGATACAACATAGGATCTTTGTTGAACTCGTATAAATTGTATTTGGTCCGATTAATATTCCCGATGAACGACCAACGCCACAAAAGAATCTTAATGTTCCAAACCATGTCTAGAATATTCCATTCTTCTCTTCTAAAAATGATACTATTTCTAACATTCCATATTGACCACACAATCGCCAACCATATAACACCTTCTCTACCGTTTTTCACCCTCTTTGATTTACAAAAATTAAACCATCTCATGAAACTCTCCATCAATGAAACCTCCCCTCCCAAATCGAAACCAATCCATGAGGCCATATCCCTCCAAATTAACAAAGAAGCCCGGCAAGAAAGAAGAAGATGAAGTAAAGTTTCTTGATCATTCTCACAAAAACACACATAGGAGAGTTAGAAAAAGAAATACCTCTTAATGCAAGTTGATCCTTGGTTGGCCTTCTATTAATAAAGCACCTCCATCCAAAGCTTTTTATTTTTTGAGGAACCAAATTGTTCCAAAGAAGATAAAAGGCTTCCGAAAATTCCACCATTGGACCAAACGGGATGTGATATCTATCGTACATATTATAACAACTCCGAACCAAAAAAATTCCCTCCTCTTCGGCCTCCCACATCACCAAGTCCCTCTTCCCTCTTTGACTCCAAACCGGCCGCGCCCCCTCCAACACCAAAAACAACCGCCTCATCTCTTCCTCCAAACCCGGAACACCTCCTCCCCTAACTCCTAAATCTCCCCACTTCCACTCATTATTCTCCCATCCACCCATGCAAGCAATAGTAACAAGCTTCAATTCCGAACAAGAATAAGCAACCGGAAAAGCTTCCTTTAAGGGACACTCATTTATCCAACAAGAGTGCCAAAAAGCAATATGGAATCCATCTCCCACCTTAAATCTACACATATTAACAAAAACACTCTCTTTGAATTCATGATCTATCTCTAAAATATCCCGCCACCAAAAGGATTTTAAACACTTGTTATTATCCAACTTTGCCGCTCCCACAACTTGAAGGTTAATGTCTCCGTACCTAGCTTTCAAAACTTCGTACCATAACGCCTCCGATCCTCCCATGATCCTCCATCTCCACTTTTGAAAGAGAGCTAAATAAAACTCCCTAATACACCTTAACCTGAGACCTCCTCTATCTATAGGTATGCAACAATTCTTCCAACTCACCCAATGAATCTTCTTATTTTCTCCCCCACCTCCCCAAAGAAATTTGCTTTGCACCCTTGTTATTTCCTTTATAATTTTCTTTGGAGCCTTATAAAAAGACAACATAAAGATAGCAAGACTACTAAGCACTGACTTGAGAAGAGTTAATCTACCTCCAAAAGATAAAAAGCGGGCCTTCCAATCCAAAAGTCTAAATTTGATTTTGCTTAGCATGCCATTCCACGAAGAAATCCTCCTAGGATTGATTCCAATAGGTATGCCAAGAAAAGCAAAGTTGCTATCCTCCCTTCTTCAAGACAAAAAATGAGAAGCACACTCCAAAAAATGGTTACTCACATAATACCAATAAGCTTGCTCTTATGATAATTGATCCCAAGTTTGGAAACTAATTCAAACCCTCTCAATATTGCCTTTATCGCCCAAATTTGTTTCCAAGTCCCCTCCCCAAAAAGTAAAGTATCATCGGCGAATTGAAGAATATCCACCGAGCAAGATCTCCTCAAATTGAAACCAACATAGTCTCCCATTTCCACCGCCTTAGCCACCAATCTTCTCAATCCCTCCGCAACAATAACAAAGAGGAAAGGTGAAAGAGGATCACCTTGTCTTAACCCTTTTCTCACATCAAATTCCGCCGTAGGACTACCATTCACTAGGACCGACATCTTACTTGTAAAAATTAACGCCTCCATCCACTTTAACCAAAAATCACCAAAACCCATTCTTTTTAACAAATATCTAAGAAAATCCCATGACACCTTATCATACGCTTTCTCAAAATCCACTTTAAAAAGTAAACACCCCATTCCTTCTCTCTTCGCCAAATCCACCCCTCGTTTGCCACCATAACTCCATCCAAAAGTTGCCTACCCGGAACAAAAGCACTTTGACACTTTGACACTATATTCCCTAACACCTTCTTTAATCTTGACGCCAAAAGTTTGGAAATGGCTTTGTAAATACACCCGACCAAACAAATTGGTCTACAGTCATCCAAACTCAAAGGATTTGAAGATTTTGGAATCAAAGTAAGAAACGAAGAAGTAATTGCTTTAGATAATAGAGCTTCTCTATAAAAACACTTAAAACAATTGATGAAATCTACTTGCATAAAATCCCAATACATCTTTATGAAAAAGAAAGAATATCCATCGGGTCCCGGACTTTTCAATCCATCACAATCCCAAATAGCCTCCTTTATTTCAACATCCTCGAACGGTTTCTCAAGAGATAACTTATCCTCCTCATTTAAAGTATCAAAATATATGCCATCTAGCACCGGCCTCATCCTACCCTCATCTACAAATTTCTTCTCAAAATGATTCTTTACTTCTTCCTTAATTTCCTCAACCGAGTTAATTATTCCATCTCCCGTCACAATGGAGCCTATGAAATTTCTTGTCGTTCTAGCTTTCATCACCCCATGAAAATACTTACTATTTGCATCTCCATCGTTTAACCACTTCAATCTAGACTTTTGAATTAACATGTTTTCTTTAATTTTCAAATTCAACCAAATGTCCTTAGATGCTCTTTTCTTTCTTTCCATCATCACCATAGATTCCTCAACATCTTCTTCCTCCACCTCCACGTCTCCTTCATTCAAATATGCACATTTTCCTCCACCTCCAAATCATATTTACCAAAAACATTTATGTTCCACCATCTCAACTTATCTTTTAGCATTCTTAACTTCTCCTTAAGAATAAAATCACCCCTCCCCTCAACTTTTAAAGAGAGCCATTCTTTCTTCACAAACGGCAAAAAATCCTTATTAGAAAACCATTCTTTATTTACATTAAAAGGTTTCGGACTCCAATTAGCCTTGTCACAAAGCAACCACACCGGACAATGATCCGAAACATCGCGATCCTCAACCATTTGGCCAATAACCCCCCACCCACTCACAATCTTATCCGCCACCAAGAAACGATCTAGTCTACTCCTCGATCTCCCATCTCCACCAAACTACGTGTACTTCTTCCCTTTGCACGGAACATCTTCCAACCCACTCCTCCTAATATACTCTTCAAAATCCGTCCACTCCCTCCGAGAATTGTGTAACGAGACTCCCTTTCTTTCCCTCATATTCCAAACAGCGTTAAAGTCGCCTCCCAATAGCCACTCTCCATCATTAAATTTAGATTTCAAATCTAAAATTTTCTCCCACAGAGATCTCTTTTCTTCCCTGGAAAAATGAAAGTAAACATTGACAGCATAAAAATAGTTCCCCTTCCACAAAAACTTCATCCCCAGAAAACCCCTTCCACCAAAATTGAAAATAGCTTTTACTGTATTTGTATTCCACAAGGTCAATATCCCCCCGAAGCCCCTATTGACGGGATAAAAGAATATATCGGTGTTTTAATTTTCGTACATGTTGTTTTTCCAAGTTAAACTCTAAAATTGATGTTTTAATTTAAAAAAAAAGGATTAGATTCTCTACTTAACGGATCTAGAATGATAATATTTAGAAAATTTCTTTACCCACCTCCCTATGGGGGATCACCCCCAGCGAAATTCCCAAACTACCCCTGCTTCGGAAATGAACTTCTGAAGCGCTTTTTTTTTAAAAAAATTTCCTTGATTCGGAAGTTCATCTCCGAAAACACCTCATGGGGGGTGCGTTCGGAGATGAACATCCGAAAACACCTCATGGGGGGTGAATTCGGAAGTTCATTTCCGAATTATGCAGAAACTGTGTTTTTTTTTAATGTTTTTTCTTAAACGCAACCGCATTTTAATTAAACGTTACCGGCAAATAAAATAAACAATAGATAGACTGAAAACACTAATATGATAAATAAACAAAAAAAAATACTAATATGAAAATATTATATACAAACCGAAATAAATAAAAATAGTGTGCTAAATATACAATCCAAAATCAAAAAATGAATAAACCCCACCACTACTGGGTGTGCCTAACCCGCTCACCCTGGGCCCTCCTCTGCCGCCTGTACCCCGCCGCACGGCCCGCATCAGTGACGATGATCTCCATCACGGCGACTGCCTCTGGTCCGCCCTGATGAATGACACCTCGATCCAACGCGTCCCGCCCAAGCATCTCTATCCGCTGGCAGATCGGAAGGAGATCAATGGCGTGGTCATCCTCCGCCTGCCGGTTCTCCAGGATCTCCTCGTGTGCTGGCCTAGGAGCGCAGGGAACGTCGGGTCTCAAGAGAGGATGGGACACCCGGTAGAACCATATGACGTACCCCTCCACACTGTGCCAGTCGTGGGTGACCCGCATGCGACGGTACTCCTCCGGTACCACATGATGCTGCCACTCCTCCCATATGGCAGTGAGCTGCACTCTGGTCACTGTGTCAGGAGCAGCCTCGAAGGGTGACCTGGGTATGATCTGCACGAACCCAAACTGCCGCATGCACCGCTCCGGGAGATACCGGACCATGATGCCGGTCCCGCATGCCAACCAGCCTGAATATAGAGCAACCCCGTCGAAGGGGACAACCTGAGCATAGTCGGCGAACGGCCTCCAGGTGACGTCGTCGTGCATCGTGCGGTCCAGGTACAGGCGGTATGGTCCCACCGCATCGTTCCCCCTCTGGAGGTCATATCTGGCGGCCCTGGGCATGGCGTCAACGTACGCAGGATCGATGTGGAAGCCGTGGATGCGGGAGAAGTAGGAGATGATCCAGCTCTGAAACACAAATACGATAATGTATTAAAAATAAATACGAAACATAAATAAATAAATAAATACGAGAATGTGTTAAAATCAAACGTACCGTAAGCAGAGTGCAGGATCCGACCAGCTGCCTCGTCCTCCAGTTGGAGGCCTCATTCAGCTTCTGGTAGAGATATGCCAGAGTAGCTGCCCCCCAGTTCCACTGGTGAACGGTATCCAGGTCCATGAAATAGCGGAGGTAGGTCACGTCGACGTACCTGGCGCTCTTGTCCACAAAGCATGCAGCGCCTACCACATGCATGTACCAGCACCGAAGAGCGCAGCCGCGGTGATACTGTGTGAACAGCTCGTCACCCGCAGCCTCGGCCTCGGCAGCCGCGTCCAGATGGTGCTCAAAATAAGTCTTCAGTGTGGTGAACCGGATATGAGGCCCAGATGTCGTGGCGCACTCAAAGTGAGCAACCTCCTCCTCCATGCCCAGATGGAGCGTCATCCACTCGATGGCCTCGACCCTCTGGATCCGGGAGTGGTCCAACAGCGGCCCCCTAATCGGCAGGTGGAGAAGACACTGCACGTCGTTCAAGGTGATCGTCATCTCCCCAACCGGCAGGTGGAAAGATGACGTCTCCTTGTGCCAGCGCTCCACAAATGCCCCCTGCATGCCGGTGCTGATGGTGGTGTACCCGGTCATGCAGAGCCCGCTAAGCCCTGAACCTCGCACGTGGTCGTTAAACTACTGAGCTGCTGGTTTAAACAGACCGAAAATCTTCTTGGAGTGGTTCACCATTTTCAATGGCTCTCTCTCCTGTTAAAAAAAAACAAATAAGCGAGAAATAAACGGTAAAATTATAAAAAATGGTGACAAATAAATGGCTAAGTTAAAAAAAATACCTCTCCCTCCCAGATCCGCCGAGCGACGTGATCCTGGTAGTGAATCAGCAGGGAAGTGTCAAAAGGCCCTCCCAGAAAGCTATCCACCTCCTGCTCCTCCTGCTCCTCCTCCTCTCCGACAGGAGGGTCAACATCCAGTATGACCTCCTCCTCCTCCTCATCCTCATCCTCCTCCTCTCGCTGGCGGGAAGAAGATACCCGAGCCAGCCTACTCCTAGAGCCTGAAGCAGATGAACTCTCCACCAAGTCCTGTGGAACGCGGACACGGCGTCCCCGTCCCTGCCCCCGTCCCTGGGTCGACGCCAGCTGCGCCGCCGCCCGCTCGCGTCTAGCCGACGCAGTCTGGGACTCTCTCCCCTGTCTGATGCGTGTTGGCTGGTCTGACATGATCCTGTAAACAATCGAAATCGATTAATATGCGAGACAAATGAAAAAACAAAAAAAAAAAATGAACTTCTGGTACAGTTCGGAAGTTCATTTCCGAAAACTGGGATGGAGGTGTTTTCGGAAATGAACTTCCGAAACACCCCCACGCAGAGCTTCTCTGCAACCTCCAATGGCAGACCCAAAAACCTAAACCAAATCCATTTTTTTGCCTACTAAACATCCTAATATCAGTACTAAGCTATCTAAATGTCATTTTTTCAGATTCTAAACACCCTAATATAGTTTAATCAAATAGATCTAAAACTTGAAAAAACAATGATAAACTTACCAATTAGTGTTTAATGATGAGTTTGGTTGAGTTCGGAAGAAGAGTTTGGCTACTTCACACTTGCTTCTGCAGAAATTTCGCCTATGGAAGTGTTTGATGATGATTAGGGTAAATGATTTGGGGGAGGGGGAGAGTTCTGCTTAATCTGCAGAACGCGTTTTATTTCGGAAGTTCATTTCCGAAATTGTAGTTTCGGAAATGAACTTCCGAAATAAGACATTTTTTTCAAAAAAAAGGCGCTTTCGGAGATGAACTTCCGAAAACACCTTTTTCATGCATTTCGGAAGTTCATTTCCGAAGTCAGGGGTATAATGGGATTTTCACCAGAGGTGGACTAGAAGATAGGGAGGTGGCCAAAGAATTTCTCTAATATTTATAATTTTTTTCTTAGAAATATAGTTTGGTTTACAATCACTAACCAGTATTCAATCGTAATGCTATTGAACTAATTAACCGAGCCAAATTCAATATGATAAATCTCTTGCGTCGTTATAGGGAACGAAAAACATACGTCAAGAAATAAGTGGAGGTAAATTTAAAAATCTTGAAATTATATATTTGATCAAAATATTACTTTAGATGAATAATTGATGAAATTTAAAGTGAAAATGTTTTCTCAACTTTGATCATTTTCTATAACTATATTATTTAGTTATAAATAAAACCAATTTACAAAATTTACTTAAAATTACATAAATTATTGAATGGTTGAATATACACTAATTATCATGAATGGAGAATGAAGTTGAGGCATGCTTTGGCAAAGAAGAACAAATTCAAAATTGTCAACGGTTCAATTGTAATTTCAAAACCGAAATCAATAGTTATGAATTATCCAGCAAAGAAGAAATGTTAAGAAATTTGATATACACATAGATCATAAATTCAATGACGTCTTCAATTACAATGACTGTTTTCTTCATCAAAAGTCAAAGAATTAGAAAAATACAAATATTTATGAGATTAAAAGTATGCATTATGAATGTAAAATAATTTTAGCTTGTTATTCAATAGAATTTTAACATTAAAGCATATCATATCAATATTTTAAAAATAAAAGTGTAATTTGACAGAATATATGTTTCAATTAATTGACTAGTAAAAATATTTAATTTACATTATCACTGTTGGTACATATATTTTTTTCAATATTTATATTAGATGTATAGATATTTATTTCTTTTAACTTTATATTTCGGAGTACAAGTAGTGAGAATTGAAAGAATTAGAAATCAAATATATTAAATATTTCAACTAAATTAAGAGTAAAAATAGAATTTACTAAACGTTGGTATGAAGATTTTGCAAATATATTTGGAAGGTTCGATAAATTATATGGTTGAGTTCTGAACATATTGTAGGCTTATGTTCTATAAATTTTAGTATTATTTTGTAGCAACAACATATACAAATAAATATTAACAATGATTTCATTAAGTTATAAATCGCTCAACTTAATTTATTCCATGTTTTTTTCAAAGATTTACAATGTGAAATAAAGCTTTGAGTTCATGACTCATGAGTTGTTGCAAAGAAATTCCAGTCAATGGAATGCTAAATGGTGGAAGCTCAATGACAAAACTTTGTGAGACAATTTTCATTGTTGGCCGTAAACAAGGATTGAGATTTAAGCAGGCAAATGCAATTGCGGCAACACGAATTATGTCACGCAAAACTCTATCATTGTTTGGAAGTGAGAGACGTTGGTCTAATACTTCACATAATTTGATATCTTGGATTGATGTTGATTGAAGTAATGCCAATATATCTCCGGGATGTCTGCCCACTAAAGTTTCAAGTGCAACTACACCAAAACTATATACATCACACTTTTCATTCACAACCATAGTATAGGCAAGTTCTGCATTAATCAAATCAATATCGTCATTTTTTTTATAAGCAAGCAAAAGAATAACTAAAACAGTACAAGGGGTGCACAACCCATCATACAAATACAAAACACCACCTCAATGTGAATAGCCTATAATGATAGGAGAGACAAACCACTCCGCCCAAAGGACATCGCAATCTAACTTACAACTAAACAAAAACCACTCCCAAGACATTAGTTTTATCAAATCCAATCCATCAATTCTTGAAAGGATACCTCCTTCAAAAATAATAGCATTCCGACACTTTCAAATAGCAACGCACCGCTAAACCAAACAACAAACTCGGAAGATTAGGGAAACTAGATTTACAAAACTTCTCAAAAATTGAGAGCTTTTCCAACACCGAGTTCGTCCCCACATATAACAAAAAAAAAAATAAAGGCATTGTATTTAGAGTTTAATGGAGATGCATTGACAGTGTAAAAAAGTTTTATATTGTCATCCAATAAAAATATATCTTTCTGCCATGTAATCTAAGTAATTTAAAAATAATAGTATGACTTGGTAGGATACATGATCGTGATTGGTTGATAGTGTAAACCTTTCTACAGTTTAAGTGCATCACTCCTTTTTTTTTTTATTTAATATAACTTTTCATAATGACTATCATTTCAATACCAATTTATGTATGTATGAAATTATCCAATTTTGACCTTGCATGATAAAATATATTTATAATTTATTAATATAATATAATCTTAAATTATAAAAATAAACTAATTTAATTAAGAGATTATATACAATGTAAATGAAAGAAAAATAGCAATGAATACCTGGAGCGATATATCCGATAGTTCCAGCAACTATAGTTCGATTGGATGATTCATATTGAAGAAGTCGAGCTCTACCAAAGTCAGCTACACTTGCCTCCCACTCAGAGTTTAGCAAGATGTTGCCACTAGATATATCTCTATGCACTATTGGGACTAGACAATCATGATGAAGATACGACAGACCAAATGCAACTCCTTTAACAAAGTTAACTCTTTTTCTCCAATTGAATTCCATGGCTTCTGCATCATCATATAAGATAGAGAACAAACTTCCTCTCTCCATGTACTGATAGATCAAAAACATAACTCTTTTGTGCAAGCAGAATCCATAAAGTTTCACAATATGTCGATGCTTTATTTCTGATAAAATTCTCACTTCATTTCTAAAACTCTCATCAAAAGATGAAATCTCGGCTTCATATCCGTGAAGTTTCTTTAAGGCAACAACTTTACCACATGGTAATCGTGCCTTATAAACACTTCCATATGCTCCTGTTCCAATGCAATATCTTATATCAAAGTCTTCTGTTGCTTTAATAATGTCGTCATATGCAATTTTTCCGTCGTAATTCAATATACAAAACAAATCTCCATTCCTTTTTCTCATTGTAATTCCATGATTGTTTTTTATAGAACTATGACGAAGTTTCAAGCATACGAGGAGTGATAATGCTATAATTAGAATAATAATAACAGGAAGAACTATGACAAGATTGTGCCTTACTTTATTATTTCTCTTGGGAGGTGACCATGGTTGGAATTTTCTAATAGAAGTGTTGATACATTCATCTTTGTTCCTCGTATAAATGTTAGTACAATATGGAATTGGACCCTTGAAACAGTTGTTGGAAATATCCACATAATCGATATCACAAAGAGATTGTGGAATTATTCCTGTTAAATTGTTATTGTTGAGGTAAAGGTGTTGAAAATTTTCATACGGAGATGGGACTTCACCACTAATAAAATTGTGACTGAGGTCTATTAAAAAAGTATTATAATTTGCCCATTGAAAAAAATTGGAATGAAGGCTGCCAAAGAGTATGTTGTAAGAAATGTTAAGATTTTCTAATTGAGAGAGATTTGTTACCGAAATTGGAATGGTCCCATGAATGAAGTTTGTACTTAACTGTAACATTTTCAAATTTGTTAATTGACCTAAGTTAGATGGGAGAGAACCATTGAGAAAATTGTTAGAGATGTCAAGGTATTCTAACTTGGTGAGATTTGCAAAGGAAAGAGGAAAGTTTCCATTTAGTCTATTGTAAGATAGACCTAACGTTATGAGATTGTTCAGGAAGCCCAACTCATGAGGAATGAAACCTTGAATGTTGTTGTTAGAGAAGTCTAACTCTTGTAGGTGTGTGAGATTTCCTATTGAAGGAATGAAACCTTGAATCTTATTGTTAGAGATGTCAAGGTATTCTAACTTGGTGAGATTTGCAAAGGAAAGAGGCAAGTTTCCATTTAGTCTATTGTAAGATAGATCTAATCTTGTGAGGTTGTTCAAGAATCCCAACGCATGAGGAATGATACCTTGAATGTTGTTGTTAGAGAAGTCTAACTCTTGTAGGTGTGTGAGATTTCCTATTGAAGGAATGAAACCTTGAATCTTATTTCTAGAGATGTATAAGTATTTTAATTGTCTAAGGTTTCTTAGTGAAAGTGGGATCTCACCTACAAGAGAATTTGAGGACAAAGCAAGATGAGTGAGTTTTGTAAGATTCCCTAGTGAAGGAGGGATCTCACCTACAAGAGAATTTGAGGACAAAGAAAGATGAGTGAGTTTTGTAAGATTCCCTAGTGAAGGAGGGATCTCACCTACAAGAGAATTTGAGGACAAAGAAAGATAAGTGAGTTTTGTAAGATTTCCTAGTGAAGGAGGGATCTCACCTCCAAGAGCATTAGAGAACAAATCAAGCTCAGTGAGTTTTGTGAGATTTCCTAGTGAAGGAGGCAAATCACCTTTTAGATTATTAAAAGACAAACCAAGAAGAGTGAGTTTTGTGAGATTTCCTAGTGAAGGAGGGATCTCACCTCCAAGAGCATTTGAGTACAAATCAAGATGAGTGAGCTTGGAGAGGAGACCAATTTCTTTTGGAACAACTCCGTGCAGTCCAATTGAACTTAAAACAAGGCTTTCTAAATTGTGGAAAACAGATAGGTTGAGTGCTGAAAAATTAACATAATAAATACTAGTACTTATTATGTTGATTTCATATATGCTTCCATCCTTATTGCAAGATATAGCAGGCCAATCACAACGTCTTGAGATATTAAATTGAGCATCAGAGGTGTTCCACCATCCACTCTTCAATATGGAATTTGCTTCCATTTGAAGTTGAGATGTTGGAGTGGCAGAAGATTGGATTTCAATGATCAAACTCCAACTAAGAAGAAAGGCCATCCACATTTTCAGATCATAGAAATTATAAAGTAAAGAATATTTGAAGTTCATTATTTTGAGATGTAATGAATTGCATACAATGTTGTGTGTGACTAGCATGTTCTTTGGCCACTCTTATATTCTCACTCGCAAGTTCATTACAATTTGCTACGTATATCTCACGGCATAAGCATAAGATAAGTCTAGTAATTAATATAAAAAATTGATACAAACATTCCTAGAAAATGCATCTTTTTCTCTTAGTAGCAAGCTTTGAAGGAAACTTTAGAACTTTTTTCAATCAACTTTGTGGAATTCTTTGCCATGCGGACCCCTAAATAATAAATATATTTCTCTAAATCCTAAATATTAAGAAAACTAGTAATATTATGAATTTTGCTAATTCATCAATTAGGAGGATGAAGGTATTAACTCATAATCCCTCAGTTTCTTTTAATTGTCGTTTTATTTTTTTTTTAATTTTATTCTTCTTTTTTACTTTCCTTTTTTAAAGTTTAAAGTAATAATACTTATAATTTTGTTAAAACTATCTCTAATATTTATTATGAAGGAAAAAAAATTAAAATTGAATCACGAATAAATAAGAATATTATAAGTAAAATAAAAATTATTATTTAAAAAGTAACAATAATTATTAACTTTTTAAATATGGATAAAAAATCAAAATATTACCATTATAAATGAACGGATGAAATAATATTTATTTTTAGTTTTTTTTAATGGTAACATATACTCTATCATGTAGATTAATTAATAGCGTATTGATGCTTTTAACTATTGTTTGAAATCTAGCTCTTTTTTTTTTTTTTTTTTTATGGCTTGGAGTTTTAGGGATTGGATTTTTTTTAAGGTTTATCCTAGTAACGATGGTTTGTTTATTTCATTTTTTCTAGATCTATATCATTGGTATTTTTATTTATTTTACTGCACTTTTATTTGGGTTTAGCTTAAGTTAATTATCTTGTTATGTTTCTTTACATATATTATTGAAATATTTTTATCCATAATTAAGCTTGCATATTAATTTATGTACAACAATCTCTTCAACGTGGACCCATTTGTTTACCATGAGAAAGCTTTGCCCCTTGATTACATCTAAAAATATGCATACGTCCAAAGTTGTCTCTTAATATAGTTATTTAAGCGTGTCCATTAAGGAAATAGTTTTTTTCCTAGTCAACGAGTCAACTTTGGTGTGTTTCATACGTCCAAAGTTGTCTCTTTGATAAAAGCTTTGATTCAATTTTGTTATTGAGAAGGGAAACAAATACATTAACTCAAATTACAGTATTTTGTTTCTATTTTATTTGGTTGATGAAATAAAAATATAGTTGTTCTGATTTATTTCAAGTCCCGCCATTGAGGCTATGAGGTATTGTCTACTTTGAGTGTGAAAATTCTCACGATTTTGTCCGATAAAATATATTACTCAATTGATTGAGATGTACGAGTGTTTTATATAAACAACTAGTAACAAACCCGTGCATACGCACGGGTTGTGTTCGGTTATGTGAATTTGGATACATCTTTTATTTTAAATAAAAATGTTTTAAAAATATTTAGATAAATAATTGATTATTTCGTATATAAAAATGTTTAGATCAACAATTAATTTTTTCCCGTATATCATTTTTGGATTAAAAATATTTAATCATAAATATCATTTATCGTATATAAAAATAATTAGATCAATAATAGATTTTTTTTCATATACAGACTTCATTTTTGTTTAGGTATTATTTACAAAAATATTTGGATCAATCGTAAATTTTGTATATAAAAATATGTAAATCAATAATAAATGTTTTCCCGTATACCATTTTTGAATAAAAAACATTTGGGTCATACATACAATTTTCGTAAATAATAAATTTTTTTCATATACAAATATTATTTTTGTTTAGATATCATTTACAAAAATACTTGGCTCAATATTAAATTTTTGTATATTAAAATATTTTGATCAATAATACATTTTTCCGGTATACCATTTTTGGATCAAAAATATTTGATCATAAATACCATTTCTCATATATTAAAATATTTATTTTAATAATAGATTTTTTTCCCTATACAGACTTCATTTTTGTTTAGGTATCATTTACAAAAATATTTAGATCAATAGTAAATTTTGTATATAAAAATATTTACATCAATAGTAGATTTTTTCATGTATACCATTTTTGTATTAAAAATATTTGGATCATAAATAACAATTTTCGTAAATAATAATACAATTGTTATTTTTATTTAGGCATCATTTATTATTTGGATCAATATTAAATTTTCCTATAAAAAAATATTTAGATCAATAATAGATTTTTTCCCGTATACCATTTTTGGATAAAAAATATTTAATCATAAATATCATTTCTCGTATATAAAAATATTTAGATCAATAATAATGTTTTTTTCCCGTATACAGATGATCGGTCACGATTCTCACTATATCTCTGTCACTTTCCTGATGATAATCCAGGTATTTTGCACTGCTTAATGTCATAGTAAAGTCTTTTTAAGCTGTTTAAGCAAATGGCAGTCTCCTCCATTAGAAGACAGTTTGCTCACTTTTTCCTAAGATGGGTCAACGAATGGCAGTCTCTTTCAGCAAAAGACAGTTCGTTCCGCTTAAGGCTTTCTCGAAAGGGTCGGCAAATGGCAGTCTCTTTCAGCAGAAGACAGTTTGTTCCCTTTGAGATAACGGATGGCAGCCTTCTTCACGAAGACAGTTCGTTTTACTTAAAGATTCTTCAGCAAAGTCAGCAAATGGCAGTCCTTTCATCAGAAGTGACAGTTTGCATCCAGTTCCTTTTCTCAAGCCATGTCCTTGATTAAAGAAGAAGTTGATCCCTATTCTTAGCGGAAGCTTATTATTCTCAGTAGCTTATCATCAACTATTGGGGAGGTGATTCGATTTTCTTCTACCTTCAACTATTGAGTCGGTAGCTCACCTTCAGTGGAACGTTGGTATGTGTTATCGTCAGTGGTACGGCGGTACATCTTCTTACATCTTCAGTGGTACGTCGATGAATCATCTCTTTTTATATCATCAGTGGTACGATGGTATATCTCTAATACCTTCAGTGGAACGTTGGTATGTGTTATCGTAAGTGGTACGGCGGTACACCTCTTCATATCATCAGTGGCACGATGATATGTTTTCAGTCAACGGAAGATTGGCGTTCCTGATTCAAGATGCACATTTTCTCATCCCCAGTGAAAGAGGATGCCTACATTTTCTCATCCCCAGTGAAAGAGGATGCCTACATTTTCTCATCTCCAGCGAAGGGTGATGCTCTAACCTCTCTGGTGCGAAATGTTTTCCCCAGAGAAGTTTCTTTTCTCACCAAGGTCCCGTCTCTCCAACAAATTCTTGCCTTCCCCAATGGAGTTGTGCCCGCAAGACATTTGGTTTCCCCCAGTGGAGTTCCTCTTCCTCCCCAGTGTTGTCATGTTTCATTCTCATCATATGCATTCATTAAACATTGCATAGCATCTTAGGTTCACAAATTGTGTTTTATATTTAAGTCTCTTCGATTTCGTCAAAACGAAGATTTACAATCATCGTATCTCCGAATCGAAGAAACTTAAATAGGGGCATCTGTCATACCCCAATTTTTGACCCTAAGATCATACATCAACTACATTCAATCATCAATCAATAAGCACTATTATGAAGCTTTATCTGTGATATTATGATCATCTCTGAGGGGAATCATCAAGCACCTTTTTGCTTTTTATTTGTTTATACTAACCAAAATCCAAAAAAATATGTGTTTTGTCTCTTTTGTTTACATTTTACAGGTAAAAGATCGGGCAAAAATCAAAACAGTGCAAGAAAATAATTTTTGGAAATTTGAGGGTGGAAATCGATTTACCCCTGTGGGAAATCGATTTCCTGTGCGCAAATTCAAAAAAATAAAGAGGGAAGCTTGACATCATTTTGGCACCAATTTCCTTTGATCATTTTTGATATTTTACCAATTTTCCACCTCACCACAATTAAATCCCTTCATTAATTCCATTTTAACCTCATTTTACCATTTAAACACCAATTAAACACAAGATTAATTACCAAATGCAAAAAGACCCAATTGCCACTACTCTTGCTTCAATTCTATAAATAGAGGCCTTGCCTCTCTCATTTGACAAGCTTTGAGAGCTAAAAAATCCCTTGCAATTTCTCTCCTCATCCTTACCAAATTCACCAAAGCTCTTTTTTCTTTCATAAAATTTGTGAGTCACATCTTGAACCTCACAAATTTTGAGCTAAGCCACTATCCATTTCACTCTTTGTTCTTCAATTTGTTGAGAGATCAAGATTTGTGTTGGTGATTCTTGAAGTAGATCTAAGTTTTGTGCAAGATTTGGTAATTTTCTTCATCTTTATTCATCTATCATAATGTGATTCTTTTGTGCTTGTATGTGATGCATCTTTGATGCTATATTGGTTCTATTTGATGGTGAATTGATGGAAAATTCGTACTCTAATGGATATGTGATCATAAGGTGTTTGTATGTTTGCCTAAATCAAGTTTCATAGTTCATAATGCTGTTTTTTTGAAAACTATGCGTAGGAAATCGATTTCCTACAGAGGGAAATCGATTTCCACTCTGTTTCTTGCGCCTGATTTGAACTCTGCACTCAGGAAATCGATTTCCTACAGAGGTAAATCGATTTCCACTGAGTCAGAATGCTTGTTTTGCCCTTTTTTGACTTGTTTTGGTTATTTTTTCTTACTATACTCCCTTGGTTATATGTTTGTGTTTTTTTTTATTGTTTCTCTTTTATTTCTTTTGATCAATGAAGGTCTTGACATCTTGAGAATACTATGGATTCTTGATGAAGACTAGATCAATTTATTCTTATTTCTTATTTTCATCTTACATTCTTTTGATCGATGAAGGTCTTAACATCTTGAGAATTCTATGGATTCTTGATGAAGACTAGATCATGTTATCTTTTCATTATTGTTCTTCTTATCTCTTGTTTTCATCTTATTTTCTTGTGATCGATGAAAGTCTTAATATCTTGAGAATTATATGGATTCTTGATAAAGACTAGATCAATTTATGTTTTCATTCTTATCTCTTCTTCTTATTTTTCTTTTGATCGATGAAAGTCTTAATATCTTGAGAATTTTATGGATTCTTGATAAAGACTAGATCATCTCTTCTTCTTCTTCTTATTTCTTTTGATTGATGAGTTTGATACATGGAGAATTCTCCTACATTTGTCCCGACTCGATAAAAGGATCAAATATGGAAGAGAATTGTATGCGGTTGATTTAAGACTTGTGGAGGTTTTTATCGTGTAGTCGCTATGATTTTATCAAGCTTCTGATAAACCCCATTGAATTTAAATCCGAGTACATCATTCACTCACCATCGATCTTAATTACTAACTTTGATAACATACTTGACAAGTTTCAAGATGGTTATCTTTAACATTTAACAACTAACTTTAATTTCCGCAATTTATTATACCGCTCTTTATATTTCTCGCTTTATCGCTTTATTTTATCATTTCATCATATTTACATTCCGCCATTTTCCCTCTGTCCATTTGGACGTTTATAATTCCGCTATTTTCCTTTTGTCCACTTGGACATATGTTTATGCTTCCGCTATTTCTCTTTTGTCCACTTGGACCATACTTTACTGTTATGCTAAAACACTAATAAATAACAAAAATCTAAAAAACATTTAATGTTCTCTTTTGGACTATCGGTTACTATCCTGAGCATCTTGGAGTTATGGACTTATGGACTTAGTGCCTCTGGACCCCTATGATATTGTTTCTCTGTTGTTATTCTGTCTGTCTGGCATTGGATTGTTGTCTGTTTATGTGTGCAGGTATTTCCTTGAAAGCCCTTGATGGTTAATTCCAAGGCATTGATATAAGGATTTTACCCGAAAACAGCCGTTACTCTGCCCGATTTTCGTCAGAATTTTAATGTGCTTAATGCAAAGTGGTGCTAAATAATAAGTTCATCTGGATCTCCAAGTAATGATGCGTTGGTTTGGTAATGATAAGTCCAAAGGATGGGAAATCTACCTTGACTCCTAAATGTCAAGTGTTGGCTTCTTTCTTCGGTTAGACCGTTTCTTTCCTTAGCTTTTATTTTATGCAATAAGCTAGCCTCTTCATCTCCTCCCACTTCTTAAATTTTCAAAATCTTCTCCCCTTTTTTACAAAACATTCTTGTGTTTGCAAACCTTTCCAAAACCTTTTCTTAACAAATATCTTTTGCCCTTAGTGGCTTTTCTTCAAAAGTTTAGACACGACTAATTGTCGAACCGAGTGGCGATACCCCTTTGATTTTGAAATTGGTTGATATGATGAGATCTTTTCCGCGTGAGAGAGTTAGTGGCATACTCGCTGATTTTATCCGAGTTGGAGCCCTTCTTTCATTTGCGATGCAAAGAACTCATTTGTTCTCATGCTCAAAGTCAACGGCTGAGTATCTCTCTCCGAAGACGATAAAGTGTTTATTCGTTTTAAAACGTTTTTCCCAAAAGCGGAACTACATTAGCTCTGACTTCTCCATTGCACTGAGGAGGTATGTAGGCCCAAAGCTTAACGCTTTGCCGAGCTTATTTTAAAATAAAATAAACCGTTTTTTAGCACACACACAACACAGATTTTCAAAAAGGTTCCTGTGGAGTACCACAGATATGAGGGGTGCTTAAAACTTTCCCCTTGTATAAACAACACCCGTACCTAAGATCTCTTCTTTTTGTTTTAAAAACAAAACTCTGGTTTTTTTCGTTCTTTTCCCTTTTCCTTTGGAAAAAATAAAAGCGCGGTGGCGACTTTCACTGAAATATTGATTCGAGTCATCCTATGGCTTCGACATCAGATTTTCCCCGCTACACTGCTGAGCACAAGCTGATTTGTTTTGGATCCAGAGGACCAACACAGGTACCAGTGTTGGCCAACACGACCCGTGTTGGCCAACACGACCCGTGTTGGCTTGTTACGCAGATTTTCATGTTTTTATGATTTTTACTCAAAAAGTGATCCAGAAGGACGTTTTGGTACTTTCCGACTTAAAAAGAAGGGTTTGCAATATATAGTGGAGAATTGAGAAGAGAAGGGGTATCTTTTATACAACCAACGGAATTGAATCTAAAGCAGAGCAACGTATGAGATTATTGGAGAGGAGAGATCATTCATGAGCAAAAGCAATTGAAGATCACAAATTCCCCGATTATCTATAATGTTTAACTTTGATAACTTTGAATTTCTTTTGAACAATATGAGTAGCTAAACCCCCCAATGCTAGGGGGGTGTCCCTGATTTGGTTTGTAATGACTTTTGATATTCTGATTTGATCGACTTCATGTTTATGTTATTCAATTCAATTTCATACTGTTTTTAATGCCTTCTTTATCGGACCAATAAAGATTGTTCTGTGATTAACGAGTTGCTGGCTCGCAATTGTTAAGGTTTGTATTAAATTGAACCATAGTAGATATCACCTAGGACTAGGGATACCCTATGGTCACTAAGAATTCTTGATAGAAAACAAGCTTGGTTTTATCTGTTAGCTCTAAGGACTTAGGTTTATAGATGAAAAACCAAAGGTTTGCCCACTAAGGATTTAGGGGCAAACATTCTAAAGATTTAGTAATTGAATATCATGAACTTGTTGAAGAGATCTCAAATGAGAATTCAGGGTTATTACAGAGCAAATCACACACCTGACCTTGGCATTTACTCTTATTAGTGTTAAAGCTCAATTTTACTTTCTGCCTCTTTTATTTTTAAAACTTAGAAATTATAACTCACTCAAAAACACCAGTTGATTTTTTATTTAATTAAATAATTATAGAACTTATATTCCAACGCAGTCCTCGAGATCGATACTTGGTTGTTAACCTTTTATTACTACTTCGCAAAAATAGTACACTTGCTATTTTTCCGATCAAATTTTTGGCGCCGTTGCCGGGGACTGCCAAATATAAGTTAAATAATAATTTAATTAAATTTTTGTTGCTCTACAACCAAAATTTTATTTTCTGTTAGTTGAATTGCTCGTACTAATATTCGTCTAATCTTTTTATGCGAGGTAAGGCCTCAGCTGAACTTCTTTTTGACGCAGAACCAGAAAGATTATTTCGAGCGAGACGCCGAGAAGCTAAACAAAAAGAACTGGAAGCAAAAGAAGAAACGCTAATAGTTTCGGATGGCATTTCTGTGGGTGGTATTATTACCCAAATTGCATGTCATTTTGGATACAAAGAACTTTTGGACACTGACACTCCCATTCCAGGTAAAACCAAAATTGATATGGAATCACTCATCCATCAATCTATGATTACTATTTCGAATGGTGGTTACTGGTTGACAAGGAGAAACAGTTTTTTATTGGAATTACCTGACCCTGCCAAAGCCAGCACTCTTAATCGTGCAAATTGGCTATATACTGATGTCGCTCCGGAAGGAGACGACGAAGATGTTGATTTTGATGCAGGTAATCCAGGAGACGGCGAAGGCCCGACTCAGCATCAGTTCCCACAGGAGCCCTCTCATTTTAACACCTATGGTTCAGGATCCTCTTCTATGGCTCCGAATCAATGGGAATGGGTCCAATCTGAAATTGGGCATCTGCGAACTGAGCAAACCCGACAGGGAGAAGAGCAGACCCGTCAAGGAATCATGATCACTCATATGCACGAGATGATGCAACGTCTGATGTTGCAATTTCCACCCCCTCCTCAGTAGGTCCGGTATGTACCTCTCATGCTTGTACAAAAACATTGCGGACAATGTTTCGTTCAGGTGTGGGGGAGTTCTTTTATCGCTTTCAGTATTTTCTTTTCATTTTAATGTCGTATTTCTGTTTGTGTGTTAGCTATGACATGTCAGTGCAGGATGCTGAAATTGTTAGCAGGAAAAGTGGTGAGAGTTTGAGATAGTGAACCAAATCATAACTCGCAGTGGTGAAAGGAACCCCCAAAAAGTTGGTACTGTTGATGTCAATGATCGGACGCACCTTCAAGAATTGGACCCAATGATGGACTTGCAGACTCGGAGAGGTGATGGAGTGTACTAAGCAAGAAGTGTTGTCGGAACCTGTAAGCTTGACCGAACATGGTGAGGATCATAAAAAGCCAAATACAAAATCATCATTAGAGTTGTCAGGTATGCTATTGTCACTCTTGATTTGTGTAAGTTTTTGTTGAAATTTCTAATGCACGTGGTATACACTGAGGCACTTGTTTGTTTTACCCCTGAGCCTTTCAAGCCAACCTTTTCACGTTATCCCTTGTTAACCCCGTTTGAGCCATATAGCCTTTTGTTTGTTTAATACATACATGAATTAACCCATAACCCAAACACTTCCTTACCCTGCTTAGATAAGAGTTGTTATTGTTGCAAGCTGTGAAACAATTTAAGTTTGGGGTCGGTACACCTAAATAAGAAGAATAGATAAGTGCAAAAAGAACCAAAAAGAAAAAAAAAAGAAAGAAAAAGAAATGAAAAATACAAAAAAGAAGGGCACTTGTCTATAAAAGAAATTGATCTGAGGATAGAGATGCGCAAGAAAAAGAGACATTCAAAGAAAGATATGAGTAGTCAGTCAAAGATCTAAAGAAACGGTGTCCGACAATTGTGATTGTGAATTTCATACTAGCACAGTGAGCGAGATAATGAACTCTGATTCTAAGCCAAAAGCCTCTAGTTCTCCCGTTTGTTTGTTCATCCCACCTTGTCCCTTAGCCCCGTTACAACCTTAAAAGACCTCAAAAAGTGTGTCGTGTGCATATGAGATGAAGATAAATGTTACCCAAATCTATGAGTTGACTGTACATACCGTGATCATTGAGTGCAAACACGTTAACCTGAGAGTTTTGGTGAGAGTGTGAATAAGCTTACAGGTAAAGCAACACCGTGATGTGGAAGTATAACAAAGTCACTATATTTGGGGAAGAAGGAAATCATTGAAAGTTCAAGAAAAGGGAGGTGCGAAAGATCTCAGCAGTACTGTGGTAAGATATCTGTGAATAATTTTGGGGGGTGGCCTTACTTGTTTCTCGAACATCGCTTGAGGACAAGCAATGGAATAAGTTTGGGGTTGTGATCGGTCACGATTCTCACTATATCTCTGTCACTTTCCTGATGATAATCCAGGTATTTTGCACTGCTTAATGTCATAGTAGAGTCTTTTTAAGCTGTTTAAGTAATTTTGATTAGTTTTTGCAAGTTTGTCCGTTTGTTAGTTTTCGAGTTATTTTCCCGTTTTATGCGTTGGTTTGGTTGATTAATGGTATTTCAGATCTAAGAGTTTCCTCACGCGACCCAGTGCAAGGAAATGTCGGAGGTAAAGAGCAAGAGAAGGAAGAAAAGATAGAGTCAGTGGTGCAACACGGGCGCCCGTGTTGAGTAACACGACCCGTGTTGCTGGCATGCAAGAAAGGAGAAAGAAGTGAAGAAACACTGGTGCAACACGGGCACCCGTGTTGCCTAACACGACCCGTGTTGCTGCTGCTGAGCACAAGCTGATTTGTTTTGGATCCAGAGGACCAACACGGGTACCAGTGTTGGCCAACACGACTCGTGTTGGCTTGTTACGCAGATTTTCATGTTTTTATGATTTTTACTCAAAAAGTGATCCAGAAGGACGTTTTGGTACTTTCCGACTTAAAAAGAAGGGTTTGCAATATATAGTGGAGAATTGAGAAGAGAAGGGGTATCTTTTACACAACCAACGGAATTGAATCTAAAGCAGAGCAACGTATGAGATTATTGGAGAGGAGAGATCATTCATGAGCAAAAGCAATTGAAGATCACAAATTCCCCGATTATCTGTAATGTTTAACTTTGATAACTTTGAATTTCTTTTGAACAATATGAGTAGCTAAACCCCCCAATGCTAGGGGGGTGTCCCTGATTTGGTTTGTAATGACTTTTGATATTCTGATTTGATCGACTTCATGTTTATGTTATTCAATTCAATTTCATACTGTTTTTAATGCCTTCTTTATCGGACCAATAAAGATTGTTCTGTGATTAACGAGTTGCTGGCTCGCAATTGTTAAGGTTTGTATTAAATTGAACCATAGTAGATATCACCTAGGACTAGGGATACCCTATGGTCACTAAGAATTCTTGATAGAAAACAAGCTTGGTTTTATCTGTTAGCTCTAAGGACTTAGGTTTATAGATGAAAAACCACAGGTTTGCCCACTAAGGATTTAGGGGCAAACATTCTAAAGATTTAGTAATTGAATATCATGAACTTGTTTAAGAGATCTCAAATGAGAATTCAGGGTTATTACAAAGCAAATCACACACCTGACCTTGGCATTTACTCATATTAGTGTTAAAGCTCAATTTTACTTTCTGCCTCTTTTATTTTTAAAACTTAGAAATTATAACTCACTCAAAAACACCAGTTGATTTTTTATTTAATTAAATAATTATAGAACTTATATTCCAACGCAGTCCTCAGGATCGATACTTGGTTGTTAACCTTTTATTACTACTTCGCAAAAATAGTACACTTGCTATTTTTCCGATCAACAGACTTGATTTTTTTTTTAAATAAAAGATTTTATTTATTTCAAAGAGCTAATACAAAGCAAGGCTATGAAGCCATATAATTTGACCATATTTACATGAGAATATTAACAATATGGTTTCTATACTTGGGTTTCATCCACCCTTTATAGACTATAGAATCTATTGTATTCCTAATGACACCTTGTATATCTCTATAAAACCTCTTATTACCAAAAATTTTAGATTTTCTATACATCCAAATTTCATAAAAGACTTCTGTTACAGCAGCTTTTAATAATGCATTCTGCCAACCTTTCCCTTTATAATTCCTTTTAATCCAAGCCATGTCAATATTGTTATCAATCTTCACATCCAGCCACTTCAAGATCTCTTGCCATATGGTGGAAGTACCCTTACACTTGAACATTAAATGATCAAGATCTTCATCTTCCTCTTTACACATTTCACAAATGGTATTCTGCAACATTCCCATATTCTTCATTCTAACTTTGGTTAGCAATCTATTTTGGCATACAAGCCAAAGGACCACTTTAGCTCTAGGACTTGCAAAGTTATGAGCCATCATATGGTACCAATCAACCCTATTTTTGTCCTTAATCAAGAGATTATAAACCTTCATCATGCTAAACTTTTTCTGATTCCTCATGTTGTTCCAAAAATTTTCAATTCTCCCAATATCATTTTTCCTTGCCATGATATATTTGAGGATCCATGTACAATTGTTTCCATGAATGCCAGTCATTACACCCCTGCCTTTTAAGTAGTGTGTATGGATCCACTTCACCCAAAGGTTATCTACTTCCATACGTATATTCCACATACATTTTAGCCTAGCCACTTGATTCCACACATTCAGATTCAACACATTTAAATCCCCTTGCTTGACTAGACAACAAACTCTCTTTCATGCCACTAGGCTTTTCTTGCAAAGGGTGGCTCTTCCAGACCAAATATATGACCTGCAAAGACTATCCAATTTCCTAATAACAATCTCAGGAAAAGGCAGACTAGCCATCTAATATTGGACAATGGCAGACACTATACTTTTCACAAGTTGAATTCTGCCTGCAGTGCTGAGCAAATTTTCGGACCAATGTCTAATCCTTCTCATTATCCTATCAATTAAAGGAAGATAATGACTAACATTCAGTTTCCTACTAGCCAAAGGAATTCCTAAATACCTGATAGGAAGTTGCCCCTCAGCATAACCTGTTAGCAGACATATCTCTATTTTTGTAGAAGAGTCCATTCCTCCATAGAAGGCTTTGCACTTCTTAGGGTTAACAACGAGGCCTGTTGAATCAGAAAAAAGTTTTGAAAGCTGCAAGCAAAAAGTCAATGGACTTTGTATCCCTTATACTGAATAGTAGGACATCATCTACAAAGGTTAGATGAGTAATCTTCAGTTTATTTACATTTACAAAAATATTTGGATCAATAGTAAATTTCGTATATAAAAATATTTAGATCAATAGTAGATTGTTTTCCCGTATACCATTTTGGAATAAAAAATTTTGGATCATAAATACCATTTTTCGTAAATAATAGTTTTTTTCTATATACAAATATTATTTTTGTTTTTGTGTCATTTACAAAAATATTTAGATCAATATCAAATTTTCGTATATAAAAATATTTAGATCAATAATAGATTTTTTGGCCTATTCCATTTTTGAATAAAAAATATTTGGATCATAAATAACATTTTTTGTATATAAAAATATTTAAATCAATAATGAATTTTTCCGTATACAAACTTCATTTTGTTTAGGTATCATTTACAAAAATATTTGGATCAATAGTAAATTTCGTATATAAAAATATTTAGATCAATAGTAGATTATTTCCCGTATATCATTTTTGAATAAAAAATATTTGGATCATAAATTCCATTTTTATAAATAATAGATTTTTCCCGTATACAAATATTATTTTTATTTAGGTATCATTTACAAAAATATTTGGATCAATATTAAATTTCGGTATATAAAAATATTTAGATCAATAATAGATTTTTTGAATAAATTTTTTTCGTATATCAATTTTGACTAAAATATATTTCGATCATCAATACAATTTTTCATATATAAAAAATATATCAATAATAGTTTTTTTTTTATGGAAGAAAGAAGTGAGAAAGTGATGAAAGAGAAAAAAATATAGAGAATGGAGAGAGATTTGATAAGTTTGATCAAATATAAGAGTTGTATTATTTTAATAATAAAATTAAGAAATTTATGATGCAAAGACCAAAAAACCACTATTTTAATGTGGTGTCAAAAAATCAAATAAGGGTATTTTTGACTTTTTTACAACCATTGATTTTCTTATATTATAGATTATTAAGCTTGATTTTCAAGCTAACTATGAATATTTGGCTCACATATAATAGTTGCTCATATTTATGGCTAAGGAACGGAAAGTGACCATATCTTCTGGACCGCTCTTTCCAGCGCTAATGTTCTGGTCCACTTCAAGTCTCGCCATTAGTGTTGTATAATATTGTTTGCTTGGGATATGAGAATCCTTACAACTTTGCCTTTTAAAAAAGGCATCTCGTTAGATTAAGGTGTGTGGGTGCTGTAAATAAAATACCCTAGTCTTGATTCTGAAACATTATCTATCTACGCTAAGGGTTAGGGTTCAAACATGTGGGCCGGAGGTTGACCAAAAATTTGAGGATTAATCGGTCTAGAAGGTGGTGAGGGGGTTAATATACTAATCCTCTTAAAATATTTTTCGAAAAAAAATTCCTACATAAAATGAGAGTTTAGTAAGTCAAACACAAATAGATGGTTTGAAGGCTTATATATTTCTATATCTATCAAAGATGCATCATTCAATCAAAATTTAACATAATCGAAATGAAAAAAAGTTTCTTTGACAAACAATTCAACATTGTGCATAGTTTAAAATTGAGATATATGAAAGATTGAATAATTCAAAATTAGAGTATTTACAATTATGATCAAGGAATAAAATATACAATGAACTAGATACATCACAATCCTACACTTATATGATAAAATATTATAAGCAAGATTAAAATCTATATGGTATGATATTCTAAAAATTAAAAAATTTAAGCATAAAATATAATGGAAAAAATTAAAAGGAGATAGGGAGAAGAAAAATGTACACCAAATGCAGAGTGCTTTAGTTCATACGTTCTCGCTAGAGCTTAGTCCACTCTTGAATGCTTTCACCATTAAATTTAATTCACTTTACTTTTTTTTTCTTAACCCCCACTTTTTCTTTTTTGAACTTGTTTCTCTCACACATAACACATTTTATGATCTATTGAATAACCTAGTCATTTTATCTCTTATATAAACCCTTGTCCAAACCTTGTACTCTTTTGTGCCAGAGTACAAAGCTTGTGATCAATAATATTCACATTATCTATCTATCTATCAAACCTAAATATTCCCACAATTATTTTTTAAATTTATTTCCTTATACATATACTTTTCACTTTCACAAGCTTTTTTCCAAAGTCTCTATATATGTAATTTTGAATTTGTATTTGAGAGATTATGAAATTTAAGCAAATTCAAGTTAGTTCACTTGTGATTATTATTGATCACAATACAATATTGATCTATGTTAGGTCCGAAAAATGACGTTTTTGAGTCGCATTTCGTGGTACCTAACTATTCTATTTATTTTGTTTTTTGTAGAATAAACCCCATTTTGTCTGTAAATACGTTTAATTTACGAATAATTGTATTTTCGTATAAGTTTGTACCGTTTGATAGTTTTAATATCTTTTTGTATGTATTGTTGCGTATTTGGAGTCTCGAGTAATAAAGTGTCAAAGGCACGACTCCAGATGCGCGTTTTGAAGAAATAAAGGACCAAAGTTCTGTCAAGCTCGCTAAGAGAAAGTTCTAGCGCACTATGACCCATATTTTTTATCTGTGGCAGTAGCCGAAGCTTCGCAAGCTCGCTTAGCGAGATCATTTTTATTGTTCTAGATATTTTCCTCCAGAGGCGGTTTAGCTTATAAATGAAAGCTCGCTTAGCGAGATATAGATCGCTTAGCGAGGCCTGCGAAGGAAGAATTGTATTTATGTTGTAAAATCATATTTTGTTAGGTTTTATCAAATCTTCTTTGACAAAATTGAGCTCTGATCCATTCTTAGTAGTTTAGAGGTTCAAGCAACATCTTTGGGTGGCTCCAACTTAGAAGGATGATGAGCAATTTTCCTTTTATAATCCTAAAGTGGATAAAGTTGTTAATAATATGAGTGGCAACCTTTATGACATTATTGATGATTCTATTCACGTTGATGAAGTATTTATCCATGATGATAATGAAGATCAAAATGAGTCTGTTTCGACCAATAAAGATGTGACACATGATGATGTGCCCAATAAAAATAAAAAATCTTTCAAGAAATCAAAGGAAAAAGTAGACAAGAAAACTTTGTTGAAAGCTAAGAGGGCTCCGTCGAATAAGGTCCTTACTCATGCCAAGAAAAAGAAGACACCTAAGAAAAAGAAGGATGTAAATAAAAGGAAGAAATATAAAGTTGCTGAAATATTAGATGCAAAGAAAAAAGGCAACCTCTAAAAGAAAGATTGTTCAAATCATAAAGGATGTAATGGAAGATTTTGAGAAAATTCTTGATGACATAGTGGTGCCCCCATAAGAAAATAAATAAAATATTTGCAGGAAAGAAGATTCCTGTTAATGTTCCTACTGTTCCTCTAGATAATGTGTCATTTAATTTAAATAAAAGTGTTCTTAAGTGGACGTTTGTCCTTCACAAAAGAATAACCCCTAAAATGGAGCTTTCAAAAGAAACATAAAAATGCCAGGGAGTTGTAAAGCTTCTTGAAGACGTTCAGATTATGAAAACAATGTCTAATATTGGACCCTTTTATTCCATGTTAGTCAAGGAATTTATTGTCAACCTACCAAAAGAATTTAACGATGGTGGAAGTAGAGACTTCAGGAAAGCTCATGCTAAATATTATTGATCGTACTTGATCAGATGGATCTTTGTGGTCTGCAACAACCTTGGAACTTGAAGACTGGTGGGTGTACCTGCAAGGTACTTGTTAGACACTAGGCTTAAGGATCTAGAGGGGGGTGAATAGATCTCTCAGATTTTTTCAGGATTATTTCAAACTTAAGTGAAAGCGGTTCTGAATCGACTCGCGTCTATTCCGGACCGCTATTGAAAAGGTTGTATGTGTGATAAAACCACAAAATAGTTGGAGATTAACGATAAAAGGATAGCCTATAGAATCAATTCGTTGCTCAAGTGAAAATCGATTAACTTCTATTTTGATAAACGTTATTTGCAATGCTTTGATAATGGTTGAAGCAAGAATACAAACACTTGGTGATAATTTCAATTGATGGTGATTCAATGTGTGGTGAATTGTGATGTTTAAACAAACTCTTAATGCACAATTTCAACACTTGAATCGTTTGTCAAATTGCAATTATTACCAGGTATGAACAAAACATAAACAGAAATGTAAAGGCGATAAGAACACGATATTTGATCAGGCAGTTCGTCGATCGTCCTCGCTACGACTACATCTACCCCTAATTCCAAACGGGAATTGGGAAGTCTTCCATTATTATTGAAAGAAGTTTATACAAAGAAGATAACAAAGCAATAAACGATAAACCAATATTTTTGATCCTTTGAATTTTCTTTCCCCTTAATCTTGAGTCAGATCAAGGTCTTCCAAGAGCTTCACTTCGATCCCTATTCTGCAGTGTCTTGAATTGCTTGAACCCTTGTTCTTCAATCTTCACACTCAGCTGGATCCTTGATGAAGCCTCTTGATAAAAATCATCAAAATTCACCAATCTTGGAGGACAAAATCCGCGGATTTTATTCACCAAAAACCCCACAAATCTTCACCCACTAGGAATCTTCAATTCCGTTCCATGGACGTTATCGAACTTGATCGCTAACCCTCAATGCATGAATGATTATGTGTAATTGTGTTGGAGTTGATAAAGAACGAATATGAGAAGCCTTTGTGTATCTTTCAGTTGTTGGTGTTGATTATGATAAATGTCAAGAAGGAATATATAAAGGAGCAGGTTCTGTGAAGGGAAACACACAAAATTTAGCATGTTATGAGCAGATAGGTCGACCTAACAGATGCAGATTTGGCCAAGATGTGTTTGCTTCCAATTGAGTCGACTTGTTGGTAGCTTGGGTCGATCTAAAATCCGTTAAATTGCATTCCTGAGACTTTTCCTCATTTTAGGTCGACCTAGGTTGGAGAATGAGTCGACCTAACAGAGACATGTTGTTTTTGCTTCATTTTGAGTCGACCTGCCGAGGCTCTGGGTCGACCTAACAGAAGTATGCAGTTTTGGCTTCAGTTTGGGTCGACGTGATTGTGGCTTAGGTCGACCTAATTGATGCAGATATGGCCAAAGCTTCATTTTCTTTGAGTCATTCACTTGTGGTATTGTATTTGGTTGCTTGTGATGTTTTCCATGAATAAAAAACTCATTTGTGAGTGTATGCTTGTTCTTACAATACTCCGACGCTAAAGTAAGAAGAGGAGCAACAAAGCGCAAGTACAAGGTAAAGGATAAGAAGTGAACACCTGACCCTCTAGTAAAAGAGGGTATTTATAGCCCCCAACGCTGGGCCAATATCTCGCTACTGGAATGGATACCGAGACCCAGTTAGGAGACTGCCAAGATTCCAGGTGGAAATATCGGAGACCAGTACATGGTCTCCGTCCCGGTTAACCACTCCGAAGTATAAGGGAGGCGCGATCCTTCAGGGACTACGTGGACTCCTTATTATTCGAGGGGTTGAGTGTGAAGTGACCCTACGAGGAGGAGGGTCCTCGGCATAAGGTCGTGAGGAAGAGAGCCATCGGCAAAAGGGACGCTCGCAGGGAGCGCGCCTGGTAAGCCTGAGTTTGGACGAGGAGGGAAGTCTTCGTCAAATGGGACGCTCGCGGGGAGCATCATATGCCGAGCACATGCTGTAGCTCTCCAACGCTATTGGAGTTCCTAGGAGCTGAGCACGTGTTCGCTCCTCCAGGGCTCGGAGACGTTATGTGCTTCTAAGTTCAATTGGGCCGAAAGTAGACTGGGCTGAATCTTGGCGCAGTCCAGAACAATTATATTTTGAGTTCTCCCCTACAATTATAAATGAGTATCTAGGAGGAGGAAAAATGATCATTGCACATTTGATTCTACACTTGAAAATCATAGCTCAGGAAAACACAAGAAATGTACACGAGGAATGACCAAGTAAAGGCTTACTAAATGTTGTTAGTCTAAGTGTGAAGTATGTGATACGAAACAAAATTGGGGTTGCTATCTCAAATCCTACCAATCATAGTTCATGTATCATTATATATATTTCCCTTGCTAGATTGTTGTATCAATTAAGTTCTAGGTTTGCTTTCAAATTTGGAGAGTATGTTGTTGACCAGATTCTGAAACAAGAAGAATCTTTTAATGTTAAGTTACCTATCGTTTTTCCTAGTCATTTGAATTTTATCTACAAAATATTTGCTGGGAACCATGTCCCAAACATTGTGCTCCCTGAACTTATAAACCTGTCAGAGGTAACCTTATGTTTTGATATGCTAGAAGTCATGTGTTGATAAGAAATCTTTTAATGAAGTTTGCTAAGAAACTCTAGGACATGTTTATCACCTCTATTGCAAAGAAGAATAAGGTTGATGATCTTATCAGGTTAATGAATCACAAGATGTTTGAGGCATATACTCCCCAATAAAGGTCTTTTGAGTCATCATGGAGTTCAGGTGGATAGTAGGTGTGTGTTTGGCCGTTCAGAAGATGAAACTATAAATGATTTATTTGGGTATTGCGTGTATACGAATGGTGTTTGGAACAAGGTGTTTTCCTGGATTGGTAACAGGCTGTGTGTCTGACACTAACGGAATTGAAGGCTTTCTTTCTCCATAAAAAGAATGCGAGGTGCAAGATGAAGAGGATCACCGTTGCTGTTATTTGGCTTGCAACCATTTGAAGCGTCTGGTTAATGTGCAATGGAATTGTCTTTAGAGAAGAAGCTTTCATTTTCGACAATTGTTTGTCGGCTATTATTCTTTGGTCCTGGTTGTGGATGTTTTCTTTCAGTAATTTAACAGATTGTTGCGACTTTTCTGTTTAGAATACTCTTCCTCTTCTTTATTTTAAGGGGTACAGGTTTCTTCTTGTTGTATTATTAATTGGAGTATAATTGCCAATTAAGAAAAAAGTGCAAACGAAGACGATTCATTAGATAACTATAAATCATGGTGTACAATTTATCTTACTCTATCTCTTTCCTTTATATATAGTTTTTGTATGCTTTAATTTAATTGCTTTTTACTATCGTGCATGTTGTTATGTTTAGTTTCTTAAAACTTGATAATATTATTATTTGGCATCAAGGGTTACACGCGATGACAGGTAGACATAAATCTTTATAGTTACTGTATTTTGGTTCCTTCTCTACTCTATAGATTGTTGCTCTAATTATGATTACAACTGTCTAGGGAGCAACTTTAGTTTCCATAATCAATGCATCTATTTCAATGTACAGCTTTTCCACGTTCATTTTCTTTTTCATAATTGTTCATTCATCCTGATCATCTCATCTATTTCACTTTACAGTTCAACATCTCGTTTTTCTTTAGGTTTTATTACATTTTATATTTTATTCATCTTTAACAATTTATAATAACTCAATAGCATTTAAATGAAATGATAAATGTCTCGTTTTTCTATAGTAATGTTACAAATTTTAAAAGTTTTGTCATCTATTATGATCTTTTTGATTCAAATGATTAATCTCTACACATTTATGCATAAATATTTAATTTATATAAAAACTTTCAAATAAATCATAAAAAAAATTATTGTCATGGTCTTTTTTTCATGTCAATGAAGATTTTTATGTTTAACAATGTCAATAATCTCATGGAAAACAAAAAGAAAAAAACCTTCTACAAGCACAATTTAACCAATTTATTAACTTTTCAGTTAACGGTTGCAAAATAAGAAATGGCCTATATACTTTTAGTCTATTTCATATTAATGTCTATATATTTGATAATTAATATATATATATATATATATATATATATATATATATATATATATATATATATATATATATATATATATATAGATATATAGATATAGATATAGTAATGTAGCAACAAATTAGATTTATTTCCTCTAATCCTCCCAACTTGATTGAGAGAATTATACTCTCAATAAAGGAGTGTTTCTCAACAGAAGGTTCATCATGTTGGAAAAGTAACAGGCATAGAGAAAAAAGAGGAACTAAATAACAGCATAAGAGTTTAACGTAGAAACTTCAAAATCGAAAAAAAAAAATTACAGTCGTTGTCAATAGACAACTAAAGAATAACACTGTAAAAATTGTTACAACACATAATACCATCAACTAACCCACCCTATAAAACAAACATTTAACTACAACTCACAACACACCAATACAAGAACATTTGAGAACAAAGAAAGTCAAATACAAGTGTAAAGTGCTTTTGACTGGTGTATCTTGTAAAGAAAAACTTGAATCCTATATATATCATTTAATTCTCTCTTCCATCACTAAACTAAGTGATGTGAGACTTAGAAGAACTTTAATCCTATATATGATCTTGGACTCCCTCTTCCTTCACAAAACTAAGTGATGTGAGACTTCTTTAACATATATATATATTTTCAACCAACCCCAACACATCACCATGTTTTAAAGCTCACAGAAGTACTACTTTGATTAACTCGAGTCAATGGATTTGAAATATGATTTGAGAAAGAATCTAACGCGGTTGGAAGCAAGTGTTCCATTAAAATCTAACACTCATAACATTTCATTCCATACAACCTATTAGTGTTGGCATCAACACATTTTGCTATTAAGTTCAAATGTCATTGAATGGGTCTCGCATCGCCTATGAATAAATAGAAAGTTAGAGTTATAAACGATAGGTGACACATATATCCAATTTCTTAAAGTTTTGAGTGAAGATGTATCGTCTCATTCTGTTGTGGCACTGAAGCATCGACCTCGTTATCATGCCCATCTTCTCCATACTCTTTAACAAGTCGTATTAGAGTCATGGGTTTATTTAGTGAGGGAGAAAACAAATGGATCATGTGTTAAATCATGTTAGAGGATGTGTGGACTCATACTGATATCCCTTTATATGATATCCCTTTATAGGACATAAGGACTTACATTTATAGTTAGATTGTTGGGCTAAACTGAGAGTAGTTAAGTCACACATCGCCTATGAATGAGTAAAATGTTTGATTTATTAAATATGTGATTCATATACCTAATGAATTAAGATTTTAAGTGACGATATTGCATCAATACCTAATGCATTGTGCTCCATCAGCGGTTAGACTATTATTGGCCTTAGGTTTTCATAGTTTTTCATTTGGAAGAATGTGCAATTCGAAGTCTAGTGTATTACAAAAAGTGTTAAGTCATGTATAGTTTTCTTATTATCTTAAGTTTAAGTATTTTTAGTAGAAAAATAATATATTAATAAAGAGGTAAAAAATCACCATATGGACTAAAATGAGTGCATTAGTTAGAACAATCAGTTATAAAAGGACCACGAAAAGGAAAAACAAAAGGTACAACAAAAAAAACCAAAAAATAGAGAAGTACTAGAACAACTAAAAACCCAAATGAATCTTATAGAAAAAAAACGTCATAGTTAGAACTTCACCCTTAGGATTCAAGCTAGATCTCACACTATTAGAACCACCATCAACAAATAAGAAGATCTTAAGAGGGAATCAAAAACCACAAACCACTCTCAAACTCAAAATCAAGATAAACACTCAATTCACTATTGGTTTGATAAGATGATATGATTATGAAGTCAATGAAAGAAAGAGCACGAGTCCACCTCTCCTCAACTTAAAGATAGTTTTTAGGAAAAACATTGTTCTTGTTTGAGTAGAGGTATATGTTTCATTAATAGTACTCCTCTAGTTATTATTATTGATACCGGTGCAACACACTCGTTTATTGCTACTGATTGTTTGAGAAGGTTGGGCCTTGTAGCGTCCTCCATGAACACGAAAATGGTTATTGATACTCCAGCTAAGGAATCAGTGGCTACTTCCTTGGTGTGTTTAAACTGTCCTCTGTCGATTCCTGATAGAGATTTTGGTTTTGATCTCATTTGTTTTCTGTTGAGGGATCTTAATGTTATCTTGGGAATAAATTGGTTGGAGTCAATCATGTTCATATAAATTGTTATAACAAATCGGTACAATTTCATGCTCCTATAAAGAAGAGGAAGCTGATTTCTTATCTGTTAGGCAGATGATTTCAATATTCTTCTCAATATGAAATAACAAGCAGAGAAGGATACTCATCTAAACTAAATATGAGTACCTTTTTAAGAATTTTATTCTCAATGATCTAGTTGATGATTTGTGTGATTATTACCGGAATCCAAAGAAAACCTTAATGTTTGGCCCATACATTTTTTTAATTCAGGAAAAAATCGAACCAAACCAACAAAATCCGTTGTTAATTGGTTCGGGCATCAAACTTCTAAAACTCTACCTGCGGACCCGTCAACCCGAACCAACCATAACTAATTTGTACAATTTATATCATAATTATCATGAAAACTAGTATAAAGTATTCAACTTCAACAAGAAGAAAATGAAATTCCATTTGTGATATTCGTAATATATATGGAGAAACGGAAAAATTAGGGATTTTATATTTTTATTGAAATTTAGTAGATGTAAAATTAGATATTTTTTAAAAATATTTGTGCACATTTGTTGTTAGTGTGTCCGATCAACCCAACCTGCTATTTCTCGGTTTAGTTCGGTTTGAACTTTACTGCAAAAATGTTCAAATCCAATCCAAACCAATCTATATATTTCTAATCTATTTGAGCATCGGATTCTCTGAAAACCAAACTAAGCCGACCTGCAAACAACCTTATGCAATTTCAAGCGGCTGTTAACATAGACAAATTTCCTCTTACTCGAGTTTAAAATTCTTTTTTTTTTCAGTAAGCAAGATTTATTAATAATAGCAAAGATGTTATAAGATACAAAAGGAGGTCAAAAAAACAATAGCGGAAAATTACCCACCAAATAGTATCTAAGCTAGATAAAGCAAAGGGTTTTTGCTAAACTGGTAGAAGTTACAATTGGGCTGAGTAATATTCCCTATAAATGGCCGCCTCCAAAGAAGCGCTTTACACCCCCAAATGACGTCTCTAACATTCCAAGCTCCATTCTTAAAAATAATTTCGTTCCTACACAACCAAAGACTCCAAATGATTGCCAACCATATACCTCCCGCCTTTCCCTTTTTAATGTTCAGCTTTCTACAAGTGATGTACCAAGAAGAAAAACTTTCCTTAAAATCATCAACCTTACAATTGTTCGTTCCCAACCAATTTGCAATTTGTGGACCGTCCTTTCGGGCCATACCCCTCTGTGGTGTTTTTTGAGTGAGGGATACGTGAACTGACTCTTTTTTTTGTCGATCGGACGCTTTCGCGTCACTTTTGAAAAAGTTTACAGAGTCGCCACCGACCTTTTATTTTATCCAATGAAGGAAAGGTTTATAAAAGAAACAGAAAAAAGACCTTTGAGAGATTCTGGGTAAGGGGGTAGGTTATACAAAGGGAAGGTGTTAGCACCCTTTGTATCCATGGTTATCCATGGGCTCTTTAGTTTGCTTAGCTCATTTGATTTACCTTTCAATTGCTTCGGAATGCTTTACCTGTGTTTTTGAAATACCTTTGCAAATAGAATTTGTAATGATCCTTGTGCGGATATATACAAATGCTTGTTTATCTTTCGAAAGATGTTTTGAAAAGAACGTTAATTTCGTAATGATCCGTGTTAGGATGTATACAAAATATTGTCTTTTGGAAAGTTTATTTTGAAGAAAACAACAGTATATGAGAATTTTGTTTGTTTTGATTTTGAGCAAGCAAACTAGGAGGTATACCCTGAGTTGTAAGGTCTTTATCCTTGTTCCCTTTAAAAATCTATCCTATCACCGGATATAAACAAAAGGTTCGATTTTGTACTCGAAACAGTAGAAATGTAACTTTGATTTTGAAAAGAGTGAAAAGGGATTACCCTAAGAGGTGCAAATGTGATTGTGATTGAATTCAGATATTTTATCTTTGAAGTTAGTGATCTAACGGTTCAGTTTTATCTTTGACATACACGCAGTTTATATGTGTGCTGGAAATTAAAATGCGGAAATGTAAAGTGCGGAAAGTAAATCTACGCTATTACATCGATTGTGCGGGAAATGTAAACTAGCCTATTTACATGAATTTGACATCCTATACATTTATCTAGGAATTTTAAATTGCAAGAAATAAAAGGCATATTTTTGGATTTTTTATGATTTATTTTAAATATAATTAATGCATTATTAATTAATTTAAAATAAAGAAAAAGATGAAAATATGATTAAACCTAGAAAATAAGTTTAAAATATGTACAAAATGTTTGTTAATTAATTTTAGAACAAAACTGATTTTTTTGTAATTTTTGAAATTGTTTTTGGATTTTTTAAGTTAATTAAAACATAATTATATAAATAATTACACAAATAATTAAAACTTAATGATAAAATTATCCTAAATATGTACAAAATTAGTTTATGATATATAAACAATATTTAACACAAAGAACAATTTTTTTTATGATTTTTTGACTAATTAAAATAATTAATAAGCAAATATATAAATACATACTAATTAATTATGTAAAATATTGAAATTTTGAAGAAAAATATGTACAAAATGTTTGTTAATTAATTTTAGAACAAAACTGATTTTTTTGTAATTTTTGAAATTGTTTTTGGATTTTTTAAGTTAATTAAAACATAATTATATAAATAATTACACAAATAATTAAAACTTAATGATAAAATTATCCTAAATATGTACAAAATTAGTTTATGATATATAAACAATATTTAACACAAAGAACAATTTTTTTTATGATTTTTTGACTAATTAAAATAATTAATAAGCAAATATATAAATACATACTAATTAATTATGTAAAATATTGAAATTTTGAAGAAAAATAAAATATTTTTATTTCAGAAAATAATATACATTTTTAGAAATATAAAATATTTTTTGTGGGATTTTTTGAATTTTAAAACTATTTTTAATTAATTTAACAAAGAAATTAAAATAAAATAGAAAATAAAATTATAGAAATAAAAGGATACTAATCCTGTGTGGTTATTGACTGAGGGTGCATGGTGTGATGAGAGATTTGGCGCGTTGGATGGTGAGTTAATGAGATCAGATGGTTACTGAAACGAGGAGCATGGTAGGCGCGTGGACCACGTAACACATGATCCCCCAGAATTTGAAAAAGCTGGCGCGCGCGTTCTGGCCAACCAGGGCCTGCCACGCATCATCTTCTTCATTTGAATTTCTGCAAACGTAGGTAAAACCTTTACCTACAGTCGTTTTCCGTCACTAAAGCTCCTGCAAATTAACAATCATGAAATATGCAAGATAAATATAATATGAGACCATGGATCAACTGCAAATGATCCACTGAACACAACTATGGCCTTATTTTCTTCTGATTTTGCCTTAAAAGGAAACCCCCGTTTTGAAGTCGTGAAACCCTAAAATGGTAACTTCATGTGTAAGCATCTAAAACTCAATTAAAGTTCCAGAAATGATCTACACACCACACCAAGTTCAAATATAGGTCTACATCGTGTTAGATATGCGTGTGTTATGAGATTTTGACAAGTTTTACTTTGAATGAATCGTGACCTGTAGTGCTTGATTCAAGTAGTTTCAGAGCTTGCAATTGATTGAGATAGCTTTAGTGATGTTCAAGGATGATATTTGAATGCTTAGTTTGTATTAAAATGGACTGAAATTAAAAATTCGAATTTGAAATTTCTTTGAAATTTTTCAAGTGTTTACAAGTGTGTTATGAGCTAAGCTTTGCCTCTGAACTTGTCTCCCTTATTACTGAACTAAGATAGCCTATTTATAAGCTTTGTGTGCTTAGAAATAAAGCTAATATATGCTATAGTTGCCTTTGTTGAAACTTGGCTTTTTTAATATTAAAAAAGCTTGAATTCTTGACCAAGTCACCTTGCCTTCAATGCACCTGCCTTGCCCTTCAATTCTCTGCAGAAAGATGAAGATTCCTTGAGGTGAGTTATGCTTGGAGATCAAGCAACCATTATCCATGCATTTTCCTTTTAATTTTAATCTTAAAGTAAGATAAAATCATGCAAAAAATGGTCAATAAAGGTATGGGCTTAATCTTGGTCGTGGGAGGCCCATAGTAACATGGCAAAGATGTTTGGACCATAAAAACTTGGCATCTTTTGGAAAAAAAACATTTTTGAGCAATGTTGATTTCATGCATTTTCCCAAAATTTAGCCAACTTCAACAAGGTGTATATCCTTCAATTTTTGTCATATGAAGGAGATCTTGCACTTTTTGGAAACCTCAAAGAGTCCTCTAACCAATGTCTTTGGTTTCAAATCAAAATGATTTTTGATGCTCCTTGTGTGTCCTTTTGAAAAAAGTGTCTTTTTGTTGACTTTGAAAATGACCTGTAATGTCTTTGGTCATATTTTTCAAATGGTGAATGCAATGACCATGGGATCAATTGCATTTGAAATATAATTGAATTTCCTTCAAAATGAGCTTTGGTTGGCATTTTTTGGATGAAGGATGAGAGAGTTATGATCAGTCAAAGTTGAGTTGACTTTTCAGGCAAAAACCCTAATTTTGAATCTTAGGGTTTTGTTGATTTTTGATCTTTCCTTGATGAATTGTGATCATCCAATGATCAAATGTTGAATCCTTTGACAAAATATGGATTTTGACAAAAAATTTCATTTTTGACTGTCAGTTGACTTTTTTGGTCAAACGGGTCGTTTGTTGACTGTTTGAGCTGCTGACGGTGCGTCTGAGTGAATTGAAGTTTGAAAATTTGTATGATGGCACTTTGAGATATATGGATGTATATGAAATCCATTTGAGCTCTCAAAAACTTGTTGCTCCTGTTAAAACAAGAAAAACCCTGATTAGGGACTGTCTGTATAGGAGGCAGTTAAGCGTACCTGATTTTTATGCAGTGCTGAGTTTCTGCTAATCGCGTGATATTCAGAAGACTTCTAACACAAAAATCTTGGAAATTTGAATTGTGAATGATTGATTTCATTGATTGTACAAATCACTGAGAATTGTACTGTCTGCAGTTTGTCTGTCAACTGACTGTTCGTGTACTGAAGCAGCAGTTAAAGTGAAAAAATCAACTGTCAAAGTTAATTTTTTTTTTGTTGTTATTTTTGTTTTTGTTATATGTGAAGCATGAAAATTTATTTACATGACTTGTTAGAAAACAGAAACATAATAACAGATATTTACAGTATGCGGGCAAAATTACCGATAATAACCTGAAAATTGTTTAATGCACAGAAATAGAAATATTTGACTGGCAGAAAACACACAAAATATTATCTTAGTAATTAAGCAATATTATGACAAATAGTACAACATTTAATACTGACAGTATAAATATTACATACTATATTGAACAGTACGACGAATAAACGGTACGTTTAAGAAAATAAGAAACACGGCAAACTTTAAAAATGACGGTTGATGAACCATGCTATGCACAATAACATGTAGAGGATTGGGAGTGCAACCATTGCAGGTCCACACTTCTCAGGACTGTGTAGGCAGAAGAAAGTCATGATCACCGTAGCAATGGTGATGACTGTAAGAAGCAGTGTCTCTATCCATTTTGCCATTCTTGCTAGGGAAGAAGAAAGAAAATGGATGATGAAGTAGAAATTTGAAAGATGATTTAGAATTTGATGTGAGATTTGTGAAAAGAATGAGAGGTATTTATAGAATGGAAAGATGATAGAGACGTTGGGGAATGATGTGATTTCGTACAAAAGGAAATTTTGAGTGGAAGTGAGATTTGAAAGAAAGTGTATGATAGTGTTGGAAAAAGAGAGATGTATAGAATAAAGTTAAGATTTGAATTTTGAAAGAAGAGATTTGAAAAGATTTTGAAAATAATGGAATATAGTACAAAAGTTAGTGGGAAATCAAAAAACAATTGTTACCAGTACAGTGTGAGTTTCCTGCTTTTGCGCCTGCAAAAAGATTTAACTCTGCATGAATTGTGTCAGTACTATTTATCTGTAAATAAATAAATAGTATTTGTGAAGTAAAGAACAGTATTTGGCGTTTGCGTAAGAATAAATTCCACTGTAAGCCAAGCTACTGTATCAGAAAAAATTCTGAAAACCAAGTACTTCATATGTCAGGATATTTGAAATAAAAAACCCATGCTTATATGAGACTCTTAATTTTCAGATTGAAATTTTCTTGAAAAAAGATGTGGGCAAATTTTGGGGTATAACAGTTGCCCCTATTCAATCTTCTTAAACCTGAAGAGATTGTCTGAAATCTGAAGGTAGAAGATGATTGAATAATTAGATGCCCTGAAAATTTGCACTTACCTTGATCAGGAGAGATGTTGGAAGCTGTATTTGAAGGTCGTCTGCGAAATGTTGTTGGCAGATTGAAACATTACCTGAGATGGGCTTTCAGATGCCATCTGGAAAATGTGTTGATGGTTTGTTCATCAGAATGAATCCATTGATTATATCTTGATGAAGGATTTGAAAGTTTGATCATTGTGGAACCGTCTGAGGTATCGCTTTAGATCTGCAATGTTAGATCGTTCTGGAACCGTCGGAGGTATCGCCTTAGATCTGCAATGTTAGATCGTTCTGGAACCGTTTGAGGTATCGCCTTAGATCTGTAATGCTAGATCGTTCTGGAACCGTCTGAGGTATCGCCTTAGATCTGTAATGCTAGATCGTTCTGAAACCGTCTGAGGTATCGCCTTAGATCTGTAATGCTAGATCGTTCTGAAACCGTCTGAGGTATCGCCTTAGATCTGTAATGCTAGATCGTTCTGGAACCGTCTGAGGTATCGCCTTAGATCTGTAATGCTTGTTGATAAGTGATTTTGAGAAGGAGAGTTCTTCAGAGTGAATCTTTGGTTTGATTGTATCTGAAAGGACTGTTTGTCTGAATAGAATTCAGGATGAACACTGCATGTGATTGAGAACATCTTTGCTGAAGACATTCGTCTGCCTGAAAAATCAAGTTCGTGATATGCAATGTCTATGATGCATGTATGATATGAGATCCTCGAACTAGAGGAGAAATATGCATGTTATGTTGTGTATGAATATGCGTATGATGCATGATTTATGATGTATGATTGTAAATATGAATGAATGCGAATGCAAATGTAAATATGAATGTGAATGTGAATATGAATACGAATATGAGTGTGAATGTGAATGTGAATATGAGTGCGAATGTGAATGTGTGATGCATGATGCATGATTTATGATTTATGCAGCTTAGAGCGTGTCAAGCTCCTGATTGGGAAAATGGATCCCAGCTTAGTCATCTGGAAACGAAGGCATTGCGATTGGGAAAATAAATCCCTGCTAGCCATCTGGAAATGAAGACATCGTGGTTGTTGATGATCTTCTGTCTTGTTTGAGTACCCTCGGTTGGGGAAATTCTTTGAGAACCAGGATGTTCTATTGAAGGATCTTTGATTACCGCTCGGGGATGAACAGTAATTTGAAAGTTCGGACTGTGATGCCCTTTGAAGTGGGAATGAGGAAGATGCATAATCCTCCGATGCACTATCTGACCAAGTTTGGGTGCGGAGATCACACCTTCTGAAGATAGTAATCTAGAACAACCCTGCTGGGGAATAAGACTTTTTCTGAAGAGAAAAAATCTTTTTGAGGGATTTGTTGAGAGATGAGTTTCCCTTGGGGAAACCTCCTTCTGATGCTGGTTTAGGATGATGTCCAAATGATTGGGACATTACCTGAATGCTATTCCTGTTTTTCCTGGTAAACATCAATCATATTCAAATGCACATGTTCATTCAAAATTATCATTGGGATGCTTACGTATTCAAAACAGAAAAAGTGAAAAATGTTAGTTTGAGCCTAAGCTGCATTGTTTTTTGAAAAGACGCCGTGATAGGCGGATTAGTATAAGGAGACAACAATCCTAGAAGTAGGAAATTGTCAGAAAGTTTTTGAAAAGTATTTATGAAGAGAAATAGCTATGTGAGAACGATCCAGTCAAGTTTCAATTCTGCTATTGCCAATCTGTCTTTGAGCATCTCATCCCTCACTTGTTGGAAGAAAGTGATTGGACTGATCGGTGTCTTTGAGGTGTTGAACCTTGTCGGCGAGTAGGCAGCTGAGCGGGACATAGTTGTATGCTTTATTCCCTAACTTTTGCCTAGGCTGCCCTTTCAGGTTTTCAGCCTACCGGGATAGTATTTGTTTTGTCTCTAATTTTTGCCTGGATCGCCCTTTCGGGTTTTCAATCCACCGAGACGCTCTTTTTTGCCTAAGTCGCCCTTTCGGGTTTTCAACTTAGCGAGCTGTTTTTTTAAGCAAAGTACTTTTTTGACTATGTCCGCATTCAGAGGGTGTGGGAAATCCTCGCCATCCATGGTGGTAAGCAACATGGCACCGCCGGAGAATATTTTCTTGATTATGAATGGTCCCTCGTAGGTGGGAGTCCACTTGCCTCTGGGATCACCTTGTGGTAAGATGATGCGTTTGACAACCAAGCCACCAGTTTGGTATGCTTGATTTTTGACTTTTTTGTTGAATGCTTTGATCATGCGCTTTTGGTATAGCTGGCCATGACAGATAGCTGCGAGCCTTTTCTCATCGATCAAGTGTATTTGGTCGAATCGAGTTTGAATCCAATCGTCTTCGTCTAGATCGGCTTCTTTCATGATCCTTAAGGAAGGAATCTGGATTTCGATTGGGAGAACTGCTTCCATACCGTAGACTAAAGAGAATGGAGTTGCCCCTGTTGAAGTACGCGCAGATGTGCGGTAACCATGAAGAGCAAAAGGTAACATCTCATGCCAGTCTTTGTAGGTTACTGTCATCTTTTGTATGATTCTTTTGATGTTTTTGTTGGCGGCTTCGACAGCGCCGTTCATCTTTGGTCGATATGGAGAAGAATTATGATGTTTAATCTGGAACTGCGTGCAGAGTTCAGTAATCATTTTGTTGTTTAAATTCGTGCCATTGTCAGTGATGATCCTTTCGGGGATGCCATACCGACAAATTGTGTTTGATGAAACGGGCCACCTCATTCTTGGTGACAGAAGCAAATGAAGCTGCTTCTACCCATTTTGTGAAATAGTCGATAGCGACCAGGATAAAGCGATGTCCGTTGGAAGCAGTAGGTTTGATTTCTCCAATCATATCAATACCCCACATTGCGAAAGGCCAAGGAGCCGTCAGAACGTTTAATGGAACTGGAGGTACATGCACTTTGTCGGCATATATCTGGCATTTGTGATAAGTTCTGGAATGATGATGGCAATCTGTCTCCATGGTAGACCAGTAGTATCCTGCTCTTAGGATCTTTTTAGCCATTGTATGTCCACTGGAGTGAGTACCGAAGGTACCATTGTGTATGTCTTCCATGATCTGTTCTGCTTCCTTCTTGTTTACACAACGAAGTAAAGTCGAGTCATGGTTGCGCTTGTACAAAGTTCCATTGCTTAGGAAGAATTTGGCGGCAAATCTCCTTAGAAACTTTCTGTCGTTAATGGATGCCCCTTCAGGGTACTCCTGGGTTTCGAGATACCTTTGTATTTCATGGAACCATGGTTTGTCTTCCATTTGTTCGGTATCGATCTTATTGCAATAGGCTGGTTCGTCTTGCCTGTAAATGGTGATCATGGGAGCTTCGTCGTCCCAATTGACTTTGAACATGGATGACATGGTAGCTAAGGCATCAGCTAGCTGATTTTCTTTGCGTGGGATGTGTTTGAAAGTGATCTCCTCGAAGTAAGGAATCAAACTGAACACATATTCTTTGTATGGGATTAGGTTTGGGTGCTTTGTGTCCCATTCCCCTTTGACTTGGTAGATTACCAAGGCCGAGTCTCCGTAGACTTCAAGGAATTTGATTTTTAGATCAATTGCAGCTTTGAGACCCAGAATACATGCTTCGTATTCAGCTATATTGTTAGTGCAATTGAAACACAATCTGGCGGTAAATGGTGTATGACCTCCTGTGGGGGAAATGATCACAGCTCCAATGCCATTGCCGAGCGCATTTGAAGCTCCGTCAAAAACCATAGTCCATTGGGATCGTGGCTCGGGTCCTTCTTCTGGTCCTGGTTGTTTGTAGTCATTGACTAGCATAATGTCTTCGTCTGGGAAGTCAAAGTTTAATGCTTGATAATCATCCACTGCTTGATGAGCTAGATGATCAGCTACCACACTTCCTTTGATTGCTTTTTGCGAAGTGTATTGAATGTCATATTCTGTTAGGATCATTTGCCATCTTGCAATCCTTCCAGAGAGAGCAGGTTTTTCGAACACGTATTTGATAGGATCCATTTTGGAGATCAGGAAAGTGGTGTGATTTAGCATATACTGTCTTAGTCGGCGAGCCGCCCATGCTAAGGCACAGCAAGTTTTTTCGAGTAGTGAGTATCTTGTTTCACAATCGGTAAACTTTTTGCTAAGATAGTAGATTGCATGCTCTTTTCGGCCAGATTCGTCATGTTGTCCGAGTACACACCCCATTGAGTCCTCTAACACAGTTAGGTACATTATCAGAGGTCTGCCTTCCACAGGAGGTAACAAGATTGGCGGTTTTTTGAAGGTATTGTTTGATTTTATCAAAGGCTAACTGGCATTTGTCATTCCATCTTTCCACTTGATCTTTCTTCAGTAATTTGAAGATTGGCACACAAGTAGGAGTCATATGGGCAATGAATCTGGCTATGTAATTCAGGCGTCCCAAGAATCCTCTGACTTGTTTCACGGTACGGGGTATAGGCACGATGTTAGCTATCCAAGGAGGATAACTTACAACTTTTAGAAATCCGGCATTGAATTGTTTTTCAACCTCGTCTTTGATCTTTTTTGACATATCAGGCTTACTCCTTCGCAGTCTCTGTTTGACCGGAGTGCTACCTTCTTTGATTGGCAGGCGATGAACTACAATGTCTGTGTCAAGGCCAGGCATATCTTGATAAGACCAGGCGAATATCTCGGCGTAGTCTTGTAACATTTGAATCAGTCTTTGCTTGATGCTGTGTTCTAGATCAGCCCCAATTTTGACTTCTTTCTTTTCTTCGTCACTGCCCAAGTTGATGACCTCAATTGGCTCCTCATGAGGCTGTATGGCTTTTTCTTCTTGTTCTAGAAGTCTTGCAATTTCTCTTGGCACTTCACAGTCTTCCTCACTTTCGTCCTCAGTTTGGTAGATCGGATTTTCAAAGTCATGACGGGCAATAGCAGAGTCGTTATTGACTAGATCCAGCGTGTATGTGAATCTGCATGGTAAATATGTGAGTGTGTATGAAGAGGAAAAACATAGCTATTTGAAAGCGAATAAAGAAAGAAAAAGGATCACAAAATTTGAATATGCAAGCATCCCATGATTTTATTGAATGCACATGATCATGATATGATAAACCCTTTTTATAGAAGGACCGTTGTGCTAAGGCATACGGCTTTCAAGCTCATGGTTCGATTGTTCAGGAACCACTTTTATCTTTGCACAATATACACAAAGAAAACAGGAATGGCATTTACTCCTGGTCAAAGGAGATCACATCCTCAGCTTTCCAGTTGTTCAATCCACTGTTGTCAGCAGGGAGCACCCAGCTGTTCCAGTTGTAGTTGTTCTTTTCATCTTCCGTAGCATTGATTCCGTTAGTGGGAAAATGCGTAGGTAATCCCTCAGGATAAGTTGGATGATTTGTTGGATATGAGAATCCAGGTGGAGGACCCTCCGTTGGCTGAGCGAGATGCTCGATAAGGCCGTCCCATGCAGTAGGGATGATGTTTTGAATAGAGACTTGTGCATCCTGATAAGGAGTGTACTGTGACAGAAAATAACCCTCGTTGTTTGGTATTTTCCTGGCTTCTTCAAGGGCGAATTTGTCATCGTAATGTTCGTCCCATCCAGTCGGGACAATGTCTTCGATGGCAGTTGAAAAGCTCGGAGGAGCGGAATATTTCACCATGTAGTCGTATTTGCCGCTGGGTTCTCCTAGCGTGTCCCATACTTCTTTGGGTGGATTTTGATATTGCTGAGTGACGGGACTTGTGAGACTTTCGTCATTTCCCATTTGATTACCCTCTTCAGTTGGAGTAAGGTCTTCCAGAGCAATATAAGAATTCTGAGGTGTGATGTACTGATAGTTGTAACCGTCATTTGGTCCTCCCACAGCATCCCACATTCCCATGGTAATGGGTGGAATTTCATCTGGATATGGTTGAATGATATGGTTCAAGTATGTTCCTTCATCATCAATGGCATTTACTTCTTGGCTGGCGAAGTGTGATATTAACCCTTCGGAACGAGGATTTTGATCATTTTTTTGATTTTCACCATTATAGCCCAGACCTAGCTTGTCAGACTTGTAGGGTATATCGGGAATCTGTCCCCATACTGTGCGATCACCCTGTTCAATCATGGCTTTGGCATCTTTGAGAGAAGCCATAGTTGTAGCTGGAGTAGCAGGAATATGCTTGGTGGTAGAGATATCCGGAGAGACAACCTCAAAAGCTTGACATGGAGTTTCGATGGATTCGCCCTCCATCTCAACATACTTGGCGTTGCTCAGGTGACTGACCATATATTCCTCTTCGCCATAGACTGTGACAATCTTTCCTTTTACTGGATATTTTAACTTCTGATGCAGGGTAGAAGTTACAGCGTTTGCCCCATGTATCCAAGGGCGTCCTAGTAAACAGGAGTATGTTGGAAGAACGTCTATTACGGAAAAGGTAACATCGAAGGTTTGAGAGCCCACTCTGATTGGGAGCTTAACTTCTCCGTATACCGTTCTTGTCGACCCATCGAAGGCTCTTACAACCACATCACTTGGTTGTAGCAAAACTCCTTTGAAGTCAAGTTTTTCCAGTATTACCTTTGGTAACACGTTTAGAGAGGAACCATTGTCTATTAGCACATGAGACAAAGTGGTGCCGTTGCATTCGATAGAGATGTGCAGGGCCTTGTTGTGATTTCTTCCAGCAGGAGTTAGATCCACATCAGAGAAACCAAGACCATTGGGCACTGTAAGACCGGCGACACAATTCTCAAATTGGTCGATTGGGATCTCTTGAGGCACATGCGCAGCTTGAAGGAATTTCATCAGAGCTTTAGCGTGAGCTTCTGAATATTTTAGCAGAGATAGCATTGAGATTTTTGAAGCAGTATGCCCCAGTTGTTCGACAATATTGTAATCACTCTTGCAGATGATTTTCAATATTTCGTCCATCTCTTGCTTTGATGGATCTTCAGCAGTGATCTCCACAGGATTTTGAACTGGTTCGATCAGTGGCTCTTTGCCTCGAGCGTTGATATCTGGAATAGGAATTGGAACTTGGACTGGACTAGCAGCAATATTTGGAGAAATTTCTGGTGAAAAGATTCTTCCACTTCTCGTGATCTTGCTAGTGCCTGCAATGTTGCTCACAGCTGGAGTAGTTAATGTTGCGTCCTCTTTGGTCGAGGTACCCTGCTTAACTCCATGAATGTAAACATTAGTGTCATATCCCCATGGGACAGCTTTGTCTGAGGAGTATGGAAATGGAGTTGGTCTAGCAATGACCACTGATGCCACTTTGAGTGTAGCAGAAAGTTTGAATGGAGCCTTGGTAGAGATTTTGAATGGTAAGCTGGAGATCACGGAGACGTCCTTTATCCTGTTTGCAAAGACTTCGCCCAACATGTCCATAGAAGGGAGCCTCTCAAACATAATGATACGGCGATCCATGTATTTTTGAATTCCCATCTTCAGATTCTCACAACCATTGGGTTGGCGTGAGCAATAAAAGCAGTCAGGATCACAACCTGGAAAGTAACCAGCTTGGATGAACTTTCTTTTGACTTCGAGGAGTGGAATTGATACTTCGTTCACATCATAAATGTAAACTGTGTCTATGATAGCATTAACAGTTTTGTCATGCTTTGGCATAGGTGCTGTGATGACATTTGGAGTTTCTGGAGGATCGAACTCAATTTCCCCAGCATCTATCATGTCTTGGATTTTGTTTTTCAGGGCCCAGCAGTGATCTGCGTCATGTCCTGGACAGTTTGAATGATAGGCACATGTTGCATCAGGGCGATAATTTAGAGAAGAAGTGTTGACATTCTTTGGAGGACCCCTTAATGTGATCAGGTCTGCTTTTAGCAAGTGCTGCAATGCCTGAGAGACTGGCATGTTGATTTTGGTGAAAGTTCTTCTTGGTGCATCTGGTCGATGCGTATATTTTGGCTGTTGATCTTTTTGAGGTGCAGATGCGGAAATCAGAACTGCCCCTACAGATTGATGCTGATCACTTTTGTGACTTGTCTGAATTTGCGTTGTGTTGACCTCATTTCTGATGGGCCTTTTTGTAGTACCAGAGGAGGATCCTACTTGAATTTTTCCATTTTGAATGCCACTTTCGACACGTTCTCCGGTCAGTGTCAGGTCAGTGAAACCTGATGATGAACTTCCCAGCAAATGGCTATAGAAAGGGCTAGTTAAAGTGCCCATGAACATGTCGACTAGTTCGCGATCAGATAAGGGTGGTTGAACCCTTCCAGCCATATCTCTCCATTTTTGTGCATATTCTTTGAAACTTTCTTTTGGTCCCATAGACATGCCTCGCAATTGAGTACGAGTTGGTGTAAGATCAGCATTGTATTGGTACTGTTTGTAAAAAGCAGCAGCTAATTCTTCCCAAGTATGAACCTTGGTATTTTCTAGCTGGTAGTACCACTCGAGTTGTGTACCCGACAGGCTTTCTTGGAAGAAGTGAATCCACAATTTGTTATCTGTTGTATGAGGTTGTATCTTCCTCACATAAGATCTCAAATGTAGTTTTGGGCAAGAAACTCCATCATACTTTGCAAAGATTGGAACTTTGAATTTTGGAGGGATAACAACATCCGAGACAAGCCCTAGATCATTGAAATCTAAGCCAGGTATTTTTTGTATTTCCATAGCTTTCATACGATCTTCCAGCTGTTGGTATTTGTCATCATCCTGTTCGTCTCCAGAATGATCTTCTTCTTCATTTGAAGAGAGAGAGGGTTTAGCAGAACCCTGGTTGCTTTGATTATCTTCTTGTTCACCATCACCGACTGTTTCAGGGATTGGTGGATTTTTGATCTTTTTGACAGGGATCTTGATCTTCCTTCTCAGGTGACTCAAGCCTGCAGATCCTTTGGGCTTCTTCTTCTTGAGTATCAGGGCTTTTAGCTCTTGTTGCCCCTTTGCCAGTTCCAGAATTGCCACTTGAACTTGGGCATTCTGTACTTCGAGATTCTTGATGCTTGCCTCAGATTCCATCTCTTCTGACTGAAATAAACAGCGAAGAGATGAGAAACCCGTCATGAGAACCTGTTATGAAATGTGGATGACTGTATGCAATGTATGCAATGTATGAAATGTGTATGCAATGTATATGAATGCAATGTATATGAATGCAGTGTATATGAATGCATGTGAATGCATGTGTGTGCAATGTTTTCAAGGATCATAGAGTTTAGATTTGTTAAAGAAGCAACAAACGTTAGTTAATCAATTTATTCTTTTTTCTTTGCCTCATTTGGGCTTACAAGACAGAAATAAAATAAATGATCGTTCAAGTCTCCCGTGGGCGCTTTCTCTTTGTCCCCAGGAATGCGTTGATCTGTTGTTCTTCTTGAAGCTGTCCAGTGAGCTCAAATAATCTTCTCTCATAGTCCTGACAGTGTGCTTTGAAGGTGTCTCTTTCCTCTTTGAGTTGAACCCAAGATTTTTGCAACTCTTCTAGGTTAGTTGGCATATCTGGATGTAAAATAACTTGAGATTCGTAACCTTCGACTTCTGACTCGATAGTCACAGGTAGAACAGCGGGATAGGGCATCATGAGTTTTTGAGCATGAGTACGCACCCATCTGAGATAAAGTTCCATAGGAATAGAATTCCATTGCCCCAGAGTTTTGCTTTCTATTCTATAGACACTGTCCCAAGCCTGTATGAATCTTCGTCGGTGTCTGTGAGAATCATTCTCGTAGTCAAACACAATGCCACGAATAATCATGTCATGAGGACCGTTGCTTCTTGCATATCCGAATTGGCGTAGATCTAGAGAGGGATTGTAAGTGATACCTCCTTTAATGCCGAGTAGTGGCACGTTAGGGTATTCTCCACAATGATCAATGATAGTAATGTCTCTTTGAAAGAAGTTGTTCCATCGGATATCTGAATGAGATAAAGACATGATTCTGCGAGACCATTGTTCTCTTTGTTCATTTCTCAGCACTGATCGGGGAAGATGACATGTAAACCACCTAGCCAGTAGTGGTATACAGCACATGAGAGTTCCTCGTTTCTTCGTGGTACGAGTGTGTAGAGAGTGTAGGGTGTCTCCCAGCAATGTTGGTACCGGGTTGCGGATTAGGAAAAGGTTGAGGATGTGTACACTTATGAACTGGTCGGGATTAGGGAACCAACCCATAGAGCCATAACTTCTTCAAAAGCTGGATAACTTTTGTTTTCTAGCAGTAGTCGAGCCTTTTCCAGTAAAAACTTGGCAAGCAAACCCTCAACTCCACTCTTTGTTTCCCAATTGGATTTGATTTCTGACTTTCGCAGATGTAAAGCAGCAGCTATAACTTCAGGTTTTGGTTTCCTTTCTAAACCAGTGAAAGGTAATTGATCTCGGATTGGTAATCCAATTAGTTCAGAGAATTCTTCCAAAGTGGGTACCAACTGGTAATCAGGAAATGTGAAGCAATGATGTTCAGGGTCAAAGAACTGGAACAGGACCCGTATCATGTCTTCTTCAAACTTTGAGGTAACCAAATGGAGTAGGTGACCATGTTTTTCATTGAATTGAGCATTCCTGGGGAATTCTGCTACCAAGTCTTTGAGTTCAGATGGCACCGTTGAGATATTGATTCGGATGTAATCTCTGGTGGCGGGAGCCATTACCTGCAAAAACAAAAGTAAACTCTTTGATCCTTGAAATGTGTAGTGAAAAATGATGTGTTTATGATGCAAACATGTGGCACACAAAAACAAATCAAACAATAGCCTTAGGTTCAAAGGCTTGCATGAGGTTAATAGGTGATACCCTCCCCTCTGAAGTTGAGTTGGTTGAAACCTGTCTTAGAGTAGTATTCGGGTTCTATGATCCTTGGAGACAACACCTCAATACGGCGCTCGGACGGCCGATCAAGAATATTCCTCGAGGATAACTAACTTCGATCAATTTCAAAGCTAGCCACTTAATAGGCCACAAGTCAAGTTCAACTAAAAGGTTCTAAGACAAATTAGTGTTAATGACATTTCGGAATCCTAATATACTCCTTGATCGTTTTCAAGGGACATCAGTATAAACCAAAGTATCACACTAATGATGACTACCAGATCAACCGTATCGGTACATGCCGTACAGTTTCCTTGGTCTATTGTCATATACTTAAGGTATCTCGAGATTCGGGTTAGAATCTTTCACACAACCAAAGTACCCAAGCAAACCTGTGAAAAGTAAAGCAATCAGATCAAACAATTGAAAACATCGAAATGATCTATACTCTAAAGGTAACCCCTTTTGAAAACATTTTGAATTTGAAATCCCCAGCAGAGTCGCCAGTTCTGTGGACCGTCCTTTCGGGCCATACCCCTCTATGGTGTTTTTTGAGTGAGGGATACGTGAACTGACTCTTTTTTTTTTGTCGATCGGACGCTTTCGCGTCACTTTTGAAAAAGTTTACAGAGTCGCCACCGACCTTTTATTTTATCCAATGAAGGAAAGGTTTATAAAAGAAACAGAAAAAAGACCTTTGAGAGATTCTGGGTAAGGGGGTAGGTTATACAAAGGGAAGGTGTTAGCACCCTTTGTATCCATGGCTATCCATGGGCTCTTTAGTTTGCTTAGCTCATTTGATTTACCTTTCAATTGCTTCGGAATGCTTTACCTGTGTTTTTGAAATACCTTTGCAAATAGAATTTGTAATGATCCTTGTGCGGATATATACAAATGCTTGTTTATCTTTCAAAAGATGTTTTGAAAATAAGGTTAATTTCGTAATGATCCGTGTTAGGATGTATACAAAATATTGTCTTTTGGAAAGTTTATTTTGAAGAAAACAACAGTATATGAGAATTTTGTTTGTTTTGATTTTGAGCAAGCAAACTAGGAGGTCTACCCTGAGTTGTAAGGTCTTTATCCTTGTTCCCTTTAAAAATCTATCCTATCACAGGATATAAACAAAAGGTTCGATTTTGTACTCGAAACAGTAGAAATGTAACTTTGATTTTGAAAAGAGTGAAAAGGGATTACCCTAAGAGGTGCAAATGTGATTGTGATTGAATTCAGATATTTTATCTTTGAAGTTAGTGATCTAACGGTTCAGTTTTATCTTTGACATACACGCAGTTTATATGTGTGCTGGAAATTAAAATGCAGAAATGTAAAGTGCGGAAAGTAAATCTACGCTATTACATCGATTGTGCGGGAAATGTAAACTAGCCTATTTACATGAATTTGACATCCTATACATTTATCTAGGAATTTTAAATTGCAAGAAATAAAAGGCATATTTTTGGATTTTTTATGATTTATTTTTAATATAATTAATGCATTATTAATTAATTTAAAATAAAGAAAAAGATGAAAATATGATTAAACCTAGAAAATAAGTTTAAAATATGTACAAAATGTTTGTTAATTAATTTTAGAACAAAACTGATTTTTTTGTAATTTTTGAAATTGTTTTTGGATTTTTTAAGTTAATTAAAACATAATTATATAAATAATTACACAAATAATTAAAACTTAATGATAAAATTATCCTAAATATGTACAAAATTAGTTTATGATATATAAACAATATTTAACACAAAGAACAATTTTTTTTATGATTTTTTGACTAATTAAAATAATTAATAAGCAAATATATAAATACATACTAATTAATTATGTAAAATATTGAAATTTTGAAGAAAAATAAAATATTTTTATTTCAGAAAATAATATACATTTTTAGAAATATAAAATATTTTTTGTGGGATTTTTTGAATTTTAAAACTATTTTTAATTAGTTTAACAAAGAAATTAAAATAAAATAGAAAATAAAATTATAGAAATAAAAGGATACTAATCCTGTGTGGTTATTGACTGAGGGTGCATGGTGTGATGAGAGATTTGGCGCGTTGGATGGTGAGTTAATGAGATCAGATGGTTACTGAAACGAGGAGCATGGTAGGCGCGTGGACCACGTAACACATGATCCCCCAGAATTTGAAAAAGCTGGCGCGCGCGTTCTGGCCAACCAGGGCCTGCCACGCATCATCTTCTTCATTTGAATTTCTGCAACCGTAGGTAAAACCTTTACCTACAGTCGTTTTCCGTCACTAAAGCTCCTGCAAATTAAAAATCATGAAATATGCAAGATAAATATAATATGAGACCATGGATCAACTGCAAATGATCCACTGAACACAACTATGGCCTTATTTTCTTCTGATTTTGCCTTAAAAGGAAACCCCCGTTTTGAAGTCGTGAAACCCTAAAATGGTAACTTCATGTGTAAGCATCTAAAACTCAATTAAAGTTCCAGAAATGATCTACACACCACACCAAGTTCAAATATAGGTCTACATCGTGTTAGATATGCGTGTGTTATGAGATTTTGACAAGTTTTACTTTGAATGAATCGTGACCTGTAGTGCTTGATTCAAGTAGTTTCAGAGCTTGCAATTGATTGAGATAGCTTTAGTGATGTTCAAGGATGATATTTGAATGCTTAGTTTGTATTAAAATGGACTGAAATTAAAAATTCGAATTTGAAATTTCTTTGAAATTTTTCAAGTGTTTACAAGTGTGTTATGAGCTAAGCTTTGCCTCTGAACTTGTCTCCCTTATTACTGAACTAAGATAGCCTATTTATAAGCTTTGTGTGCTTAGAAATAAAGCTAATATATGCTATAGTTGCCTTTGTTGAAACTTGGCTTTTTTAATATTAAAAAAGCTTGAATTCTTGACCAAGTCACCTTGCCTTCAATGCACCTGCCTTGCCCTTCAATTCTCTGCAGAAAGATGAAGATTCCTTGAGGTGAGTCATGCTTGGAGATCAAGCAACCATTATCCATGCATTTTCCTTTTAATTTTAATCTTAAAGTAAGATAAAATCATGCAAAAAATGGTCAATAAAGGTATGGGCTTAATCTTGGTCGTGGGAGGCCCATAGTAACATGGCAAAGATGTTTGGACCATAAAAACTTGGCATCTTTTGGAAAAAAAACATTTTTGAGCAATGTTGATTTCATGCATTTTCCCAAAATTTAGCCAACTTCAACAAGGTGTAAATCCTTCAATTTTTGTCATATGAAGGAGATCTTGCACTTTTTGGAAACCTCAAAGAGTCCGCTAACCGATGTCTTTGGTTTAAAATCAAAATGATTTTTGATGCTCCTTGTGTGTCCTTTTGAAAAAAGTGTCTTTTTGTTGACTTTGAAAATGACCTGTAATGTCTTTGGTCATATTTTTCAAATGGTGAATGCAATGACCATGGGATCAATTGCATTTGAAAGATAATTGAATTTCCTTCAAAATGAGCTTTGGTTGGCATTTTTTGGATGAAGGATGAGAGAGTTATGATCAGTCAAAGTTGAGTTGACTTTTCAGGCAAAAACCCTAATTTTGAATCTTAGGGTTTTGTTGATTTTTGATCTTTCCTTGATGAATTGTGATCATCCAATGATCAAATGTTGAATCCTTTGACAAAATATGGATTTTGACAAAAAATTTCATTTTTGACTGTCAGTTGACTTTTTTGGTCAAACGGGTCGTCTGTTGACTGTTTGAGCTGCTGACGGTGCGTCTGAGTGAATTGAAGTTTGAAAATTTGTATGATGGCACTTTGAGATATATGGATGTATATGAAATCCATTTGAGCTCTCAAAAACTTGTTGCTCCTGTTAAAACAAGAAAAACCCTGATTAGGGACTGTCTGTATAGGAGGCAGTTAAGCGTACCTGATTTTTATGCAGTGCTGAGTTTCTGCTAATCGCGTGATATTCAGAAGACTTATAACACAAAAATATTGGAAATTTGAATTGTGAATGATTGATTTGATTGATTGTACAAATCACTGAGAATTGTACTGTCTGCAGTTTGTCTGTCAACTGACTGTTCGTGTACTGAAGCAGCAGTTAAAGTGAAAAAATCAACTGTCAAAGTTAATTTTTTTTTGTTGTTATTTTTTTTTTTGTTATATGTGAAGCATGAAAATTTATTTACATGACTTGTTAGAAAACAGAAACATAATAACAGATATTTACAGTATGCGGGCAAAATTACCGATAATAACCTGAAAATTGTTTAATGCACAGAAATAGAAATATTTGACTGGCAGAAAACACACAAAATATTATCTTAGTAATTAAGCAATATTATGACAAATAGTACAACATTTAATACTGACAGTATAAATATTACATACTATATTGAACAGTACGACGAATAAACGGTACGTTTAAGAAAATAAGAAACACGGCAAACTTTAAAAATGACGGTTGATGAACCATGCTATGCACAATAACATGTAGAGGATTGGGAGTGCAACCATTGCAGGTCCACACTTCTCAGGACTGTGTAGGCAGAAGAAAGTCATGATCACCGTAGCAATGGTGATGACTGTAAGAAGCAGTGTCTCTATCCATTTTGCCATTCTTGCTAGGGAAGAAGAAAGAAAATGGATGATGAAGTAGAAATTTGAAAGATGATTTAGAATTTGATGTGAGATTTGTGAAAAGAATGAGAGGTATTTATAGAATGGAAAGATGATAGAGACGTTGGGGAATGATGTGATTCCGTACAAAAGGAAATTTTGAGTGGAAGTGAGATTTGAAAGAAAGTGTATGATAGTGTTGGAAAAAGAGAGATGTATAGAATAAAGTTAAGATTTGAATTTTGAAAGAAGAGATTTGAAAAGATTTTGAAAATAATGGAATATAGTACAAAAGTTAGTGGGAAATCAAAAAACAATTGTTACCAGTACAGTGTGAGTTTCCTGCTTTTGCGCCTGCAAAAAGATTTAACTCTGCATGAATTGTGTCAGTACTATTTATCTGTAAATAAATAAATAGTATTTGTGAAGTAAAGAACAGTATTTGGCGTTTGCGTAAGAATAAATTCCACTGTAAGCCAAGCTACTGTATCAGAAAAAATTCTGAAAACCAAGTACTTCATATGTCAGGATATTTGAAATAAAAAACCCATGCTTATATGAGACTCTTAATTTTCAGATTGAAATTTTCTTGAAAAAAGATGTGGGCAAATTTTGGGGTATAACACAATTTCCTTCCAAACTAACTCCACTTCGTAACATTCCAAAAGCAAATGAACAGAAGATTCGGGATAACAACCGCAAAAAACACAAGCGATATCAGAATTAGGAGAGAGGATACCTCTTTTAAGGAGCAAAGCCTTAGACGGAATTCCATTTGCAAAACACTGCCAACCGAAAGCTCTAATTTTAAGGGGGATATCCACCCTCCAAATGGACTTGTAGGAAACGTCAAAAGCTCCCGGTGGGCCATACGGAATATGCATCTTGCATAAGGCAGCATAGCAAGACGAAACTGTGAAGGCAGCCGCTCCCGAAGGCAACCAAACAGTGCTGTCGCGGAGAGCAGTAGCTGGGACAGTGTATGGGACAGTGGTTTCCAGCTCCCTCCGCAGACCAGCAGTCTCTGCAGCGACCGAACCAACAGCTGCGTTCGAAATTCCGAGACTGCCCCATCTCCATATACCGTCCAGCCTTCCCCCCATACAAGCGACCGAGACCTCCTTCAAAACAGACGCTGCATACGCCTCCGGATAACGGTATAAAAAAGGTTCTCCCTTATGCCACGATGAGTGCCAAAAAGAGATTGAATATCCGTTGCCCAAGCTGAACCTGCAATTAGAATTAAAAAATTCACCGATTGGTTATTCCCTAGCGAGCATATGTCCGCCCACCAAACAAAACAAGAACGGATGTAATTTAAATTACGTCTCCCATGAATGACATCAAGATTAATATCACCGTATCGAGATTTCAACAAGCGATACCAAAGAGCATTAGATTCTTCTAAAATCCTCCATCGCCATTTGTATAGAAGAGCCTTGTTGAAAACATCCAATCTTTTGATTCCTAAACCCCCCTTTTCCACCGGTAAACAAACTTCATTCTACCCGACCCAATGCATCTTTCGTATTTCCTCCGTTCCTCCCCACAAAAAATTACTTTGAATCTTGTTCAATTCTCTTATGACTTTCACCGGAGCTTTATAGAAGGATAGAGTAAATATAGTCAGGCTTGACAAAACCGATTTTATAAGTGTTATTCTACCACCGAAACTCACCCACCTACTCTTCCACGAAGATAACTTCTTCCTCATTCCATCAACCAAAGGCTTCCAAAAATTGATTCTACGAGGATTGGAACCTATGTTAATCCCAAGAAATTTGAAATGCTTCGACTCCGCCCGACAACCAAGAAAAATCGTAGCCAACTCCATGAAACGATCATTAACATTAATTCCTATAAGCTTGCTCTTATGGTAATTGATGCTAAGACCCGAAACGATCTCAAAACCTTTCAACACCGTCTTGATGGCCCATAAGTGATTCCAACTACCGTCACCAACCAATAGGGTGTCGTCGGAAAATTGAAGGACATCAATAAAACAACTCCCTTGAACTTTGAATCCCGCATAATCCCCATTCTCCACCGCCTTATCAATCAAGAGTTTAAGGCCTTCCGCAACAATCACGAAAAGAAACGGGGAGATAGGATCTCCTTGACGTAACCCTCTTTCCACCCCAAATTCCCCCGTTGGACTACCATTAATCAAAACCGACATCTTACTAGAAAATATTAAAACCTCCATCCACCTCATCAACATGTCCCCAAATCCTATACTCCTCATCATGAATCTTAGAAAACTCCAATTGACTTTGTCATAAGCCTTCTCAAAGTCGACTTTGAAAAGGAGACACTCCCTTCCCTCCTTAGAAGCAAAATCCACTAATTCGTTAGCCACTAGAACACCATCGCCAAGATGCCTACCCGGGATAAAGGCGGTTTGACTATAAGAAATAATAGAAGGCATTATCTTTTTGATCCTATTAGCCAACAACTTCGCCAAAATTTTGTAGATGCTACCAACCAAGCAAATGGGTCTATATTCGTTTAAGCCTAAAGGATTAGATGATTTCAGTATAAGGGTAAGAAAGGATGAAGTTATTGATTTAGACAAAACAGCCCCGATATGAAAATCCTTAATGCAAGCACACACATCCCTTTTAATAAAAGACCAACACTTTTGGAAAAATAGAAGAGACATACCATCCGGTCCCAGACTCTTCGCCCCATCACAACTCCAAATCGCGCCTTTTATTTCCTCCTCCGAGAAAGGTTCTTCCAAACCTTGAATAGCCTCTGAATTTAAGCAATTGAAAGAGACATTGTCCAAAATCGGTCTATCTTTCCAACTTTCATGAAATTTGCTTTCAAAGTGCCTCTTCACCGTTTCTTTCACCTCTAAAACCGAACTCACTACCCCATTACTAGTGACTATACTACTAATATGATTCCTTCTCCTTTTCTCCTTCATAACTTTGTGAAAGAATCTACTATTCGAATCACCGTCATTCAACCACTTCAATCTCGACTTTTGTATAAGCATGTTTTCTTTTATCCTAAGATTCATCCAAATGTTTTTACTAGCCTCTTTCCTCCTAGCCAAGTCCTCCGCATTCAAAACCTCAAAGTCCTCCATCTCATTTAACTCCTTAACCCCCTCTTCCACCGCCAAGTCGAACCAACCGAACACATTTTTATTCCACCATCTCAATTTATCTCTCAAAAGCCGAATCTTTTCTTTCAAGACAAAGTCGCCTCTTCCAAACACCTCCATATCCTTCCACTCCTTTTCGACAAAAGGCAAGAAATCCTTGTTCGAAAACCATTCGGTGTTGAACTTGAAAGGTTTAGGCCCCCAATCCTCTTTATCAACTTCTAACCAAATCGGGCAATGGTCGGAAATATCCCGGGAACCAATGATTTGACCAACAACTCCCCACAAAGAAACTAAAGTGTCAGACACTAGGAACCTGTCTATCCCGCTCTTTGATCTCCCATCCCCGCTGTACCAACTGTATTTGCGACCTTTACAAGGAACATCATTAAGGCCATAACTATCTATGAACTCCGAAAAATATCTCCTCTCTGAATCGGTGCTGGCAGCAGATCTACCAACCCTCTCATTTCTCGATTTCACGGGGTTAAAGTCTCCCCCAAATAACTATTCACCATCAGTGTGTTTATTTTTCAGAGTCAGCAATTCCCTCCACAAATTCCTCTTCTCAGCCAAAGCAAAGGATGAATAAATATTCACAATGTAAAAAGAGAAGTTCTGCCAACTAACCTTTATCCCCAAGTATCCGGATCCGCAAAAACTCGACTCAACCGAAACTGGAGAGGATTTCCACAGGATCAGTAAACCGCCCGCAACACCAGCCGATGGAGAAAAAGAGTAACCAAAGTCCTCACCTCCCCAGAAACTATTGGCCAACGATTTCGAAATCTCCATTTATTTCGATTCTTGAATCAAAAAAATATGTGCACGACCCTTATTGATAATACTACAAATCCGCTTCCTCTTCAACTTACTACCTCCTCCCCTGATGTTTAGACTTCCTATAATCATTAAGAATTATAAGAAATCGCCTTCCTTCCTACCACGATCCTCTGATGATCCTGAATCTGTTCTAAGAGCATCTCCTTCAAGCCCTTTCCCATACGGCCCGCTCCCACTCCTAAATTGATGAGCGCATTAAACATTTTGTCCTCCGATGGGGGATGAAGATGATGTTTCAACCTGTTATTGCAGCGCATAATGTTTGATTCACTAGAAATCTCTCCATGGACAAGACCGGTTTCGTTCTCCCCTGCAGGCGTTGTGACAAAGTTACTACCGTTCAAACATGGGCCAGAGGGAAAATGACCCGAATGAACAGGGTTATGGGCCTGAGTTAAATTAACAATTCTCTTGGGCCTAGGTTTCTTTGGAAAAGCTGGCCCACACAAATGCCCCAGAGACTTGGATACCACCACTTTCCTCCTTCTAGATCTTTTACTCAAAGCTGCCTCCTTATTTTCTTCCAAAGTGGGACCACAAACCGAAAGAATAGGCCCAGCAGGTGTTTGGTTCAAAGAATCTTTGACTCTTGTTCCCAAAGAGTTAAAGTCAGATATAGGGTCGGAAATAGTGTCAGCTCCAAAACAAACCTTTTCATATAAAGCGCCTTCTGTTTCTATACCCATTGTTCCTTTTGCTGTCAGTAAAGCTTCATCAAATGAAGAGAAGCATATATTAAGGTCCAAATCTTTTCTACCCTCAACTAGCTTTCCAAACTCTGCGTTTCCACAATGGTTCTTTCCTTTGTCCGGATGTTTGCACCTCCCTAAACAGCTAACGTCATCGTTGATGGACTCCGTGGAGTTCATTTCCCAAAGCTTTTCGACGTCCATCTCCCCTCTTCGCTTCCTGCCGGCACCGACCAAGACTCTTCAGAGCTAGAGAGAGAACTACTATTTGCCTTGGAAGCAGCCTCCTTGTTGATGAGTCTAAACGGACCATACGCATCTTCACGAAGAGCAAGACTAAAAATCTCCCCGTCAATAGCCACCGAGATTCTCTCTGCCAAAGAAAAACACAGAGGAACCCTTATGAGAATCCTTGCTATATCCATGTTCTTGCCCTCTTTGTAGTTCTCGTCCATGTTGACAAAACAGCCAAAAGAGTTAGCTAAAGCTTCGAAGAAGTCGATATTCCAAGCATGGCAAGGCACACCATGAACCCGAATCCACGTAACTCGTTCCGCATCAACCGCTCCCTGTTGCCAAGGTTTAATGGTTCTAAACCATTGTTTCCACCAAGTATTGCCTTCACTCATCAAGTCCGAGATCACTCCCTCCTCCATTTCTTCTAGCAAGCAAAGATTCGCTCCCAGCGGGATAACCTTGATTGAGAAAAAACCCTCAATTTCGAAATGAGTTTGGATATTGTATGACTCTCTTAGAAACAGAACTTCACCGATGCACGCCTTACTCCATCTTGCTCTATCCTCAGGTTTAGACGAATAATTAACCGAAGCTAGAACCTCAGAGTTCCCACGTGATGCCCCCAGAACCACTGTTTCAGCATATGATCTGGTGCCCTTCGACCTTCCCACACCTGCCCCTGGACCACCCACATCACCCTTCTTGAAATGATACCTCCCCTTGTTAACACCTGTGGAGCTAAACTGTTTGGCCCTTGTCATATCTGCCGCGTTGTTTCGTTCGTATCTAGGTGGGTTTGCATGGATTTTCTTCCCATCTATCAAGATATTGTCGAGCCTGACTGCCAACATTCTAACATCATCCACTCCTCTGAATCTTGCAAAGCCAAAGCGTCTTCCAAACTTATTCCTCCTTGGGGATATCATCACCTCAGCAACATTACCATGACAACCGAAAAGTTCGAAAACATCTTTTGCCCGGATTCTTTTAGGAAAATCCGAAAAGAAAATTGTTTCAAATATCTCCGACGAGGCACCTTGCTTACCTCCATAAGGGAAAACGTCCCATTTAGTGGAAAACCCTCTGAAAATCTTCCTATCTGCCTTCTTCCACTCCATAGTACGCAATAACAAAGCCAAAATCTAGAGAGAGGTGGGAGAACGAAAACCTTTCTCTCTCCTCATTGTAAAGGATTTATTCTATTTAACACCTTTAACACCTTTCTCTTCTTTAATCTCAAAAAGGATTAAATATGTTTTTGATTTTTAATTCAAATTCTTTTTAATTTTTACAATTTATTAACATTAAACATTATTGGTTTATGCTAATTTAGCACTTCCCTAATATAAATTATTGTTTATTTGGTTACTGCGCCGATCATAATGCTGACACTAATGCTAATTATATTACAATATATCTTTGGACGTGAATGACATTTTTGTTGACCTCAAATATATAGACAAGAATTTGGTCTCTATTCACTTAAATACTATAATACAGTGTAATATAATATAATGTAATATCAGAAACACATAGCCATAACTAATCCTTATTAATATAATCAATTGTTATGATTAATATACGAGTGAGTGCCAAGAAAACAGGTAAAGAAACATATAAAATATGTCATGAAATTAAGCAACTAATAATTCGTTTAGTGGCATTTTATTCTTGGATGGTATGTTTGTCGGCCTCTTGCTATATGCACAATTCCATAGACTGAATTTCCTTATAAGTTGCGTTAATGTAGCGTATTAATATATACTAATTCAAATGAATGTGGTGTTGAAGTTTGATAACTATTGGTTGAAATGTGGGACACACATTCTTTATGTGATATCCAATGGTTCTTGCTTTCATGTTAATCTGATTTTTGGGATGGAAAATTGTGTGATGTGTTTGTCATCAGCTTGTCTAAAGGGCCTGAAATTGCGGCATCTAATGATGCATTTGATCATCTCATATATAACTGAATGGTAAATCATTTGATACTATTTTTTAATTTGGTGTTAATTTGTTGTTATTGGCCTGATAATTATATGAAATTTTATTTATGATATATCGGTGTTTTAATTTTCGTACTTGTTGTTCTCGAAGTTAAACTCTAAAATTGATGTTTTAATTAATTTATATAAGAATGTCATTTGTTTCACTCCAAAATACACCAAAAACGTATTCTGAGTTTTTCCTTCCTCATTCTCATAACTCTGCATCTTTCGAATTGTCGAAGCGCCAACTTCTCTCCATTTTATTCTACTCGTTGAATTTTTCGAGTATTTTCTTGAATTCTCCTTATAGAATAATGTTAATTTCTCCTCATTTGAGTTGAGAAATTATCAAGTATAATTTTTTCTTGGATTCTCTTTAAAGAATTATTAAAATTTCTCTTGGTTTGAGAAATTACTACGACTAGTCGTTATATCAGATACTAAGATGGTATTTATACCATATTTGAATGGTCCTAGTACCATTTGAGGGTGAATTTCTAGACCGTTTATCTACCGTGCAAGTAGTAATCTTATAGTATAGAACTGAAATGTTTTATCCCGGAGGCGTCGTGGTTATTAAGAGCTGCTTTGCATAATTTTGGAGAAGAGAAAGAAATTCCAAAAATTACATGTGATAGTCCACGTTTTTGGAGAAGGGATAGAAATTCCTGTAATTGCATATGATAGTCCATGTTATTTGGTGGAGAGAAAGAAATTCCAAAAACTGCATAAGATAATCCACGTTTTTGGAGAAGAGAAAAAAATTCCATAAATTACATATGATAGTCAACTTTTTGGAGAAGGAAAAAGAATTCTTGAAATTTGCATGTGATACTCCACGTTTATGAAGAAGGGAAAGAAATTTCAAAAAATGCATATGATAGTCCACGTTTTTGGAAAAGGGTTAAAGATTCCTAAAGTGGCATATGACAGTCCATATTTTGGGGGAAGGGAAAGAAATTCCTAAAATCGCATATGATAGTCCATGTTTTTAGAAAAGGGATAGAAAATTCTGAAATTGCATATGATAGTCCATGTTTTTTGGAGTAGAAAGAAATTCCAAAAATTGCATGATAGTCCACGATTTTGGAGAAGAGAAAGAAATTCCATAAATTACACATGATAGTTCACTTTTTGGAGAAGAGAAAGAAATTCTTGTAACTTGCATGTGATACTCCATGTTTACGAAGAAGGGAAAGAAATTCCCAAAGTTGCATATGATAGTCCACGTTTTTGGAGAAGGGATAAAATGTTTGGATATTGCATATGATAGTCCATGTTTTTTGGAGGAGAGAAAGAAAATACAAAAATTATATATGATAGTCCATGTTTTAGGAGAAGAGATAGAAATTCCATTAATCACATATGATAGTCCATGATTTTGGAGAAAGGAAAGGAATTCTTGAATCTTGCATAAGATAGTCCACGTTTATGGAGAAGGGAAAGAAATTCCAAAAATTGCATATGTTAGTACACGTTTTTGGAGAAGAGATAGAAATTTTGGAAATTGCATATGATAGTCCATGTTTTTGGGAGGAGAGAAAGAAATTCCAAAAATTGCATATCACAATCCACGTTTTTGGAGAAGAGAAATAAATTCCATAAATTACATATGAAAGTCCACGTTTTTAGAGAAGGGAAAGTAATTCTTGAAACTTCCATAAGATATTCCACGTTTAGGGATAAGGAAAAGAAATTCCAAAAATTGCATATGATAGTCCATGTTTTTAAAGAAGGGATCGAATTTCTTGAAATTGCATATGATATTCCATGTTTTTGGAGAAGAGAAAGAAATTCCAAAAATTGCATATGATAGTCCACTTTTTGGAGAGTGGATAGAAATTCCTGAAATTGCATATGATAGTCCATGTTTTTTTGGAGGAGAGAAAGAAATTCCAAAAATTGCATATGATAGTCCATGTTTTTGGAGAAGAGAAAGAAATTTCATAAACTACATATGATAGTCCACGTTTTCGGAAAGGGAAAGAAATTTTTGTAACTTGCATATGATAGTCCACGTTTATGGAGAAGGGAAAGAAATTCCAAAAATGACTTATGATAGTCGACGTTTTTGGAGAACAAAAAGAAATTCCATAAATTGCATATGTAAGTCCACGTTTTTGGAGAAGAGAAAGAAATTCTTGAAACTTGCATGTGATATTCCACGTTTATGAGAAGGGAAAGAAATTTCAAAAATTGCATATGATAGTCCATGTTTTTGGTAAAGAGATAGAAATTCCTGAAATTGCATATGATAGTCCATGTTTTTAGGAGGAGAGGAAGAAATTCCAAAATTGTATATGATAGTCCATGTTTTTGGAGAAGAGAAAGAAATTCCATAAATTGCATATGATAGTCCATGTTTTAGGAGAAGGGAAAGGAGTTCTTGAAACATACATGTGATAGTCCATGTTTATGAAGAAGGGAAAGAAATTCCCATAATTGCATATGATAGTCCGCGTTTTTGAAGAAGGGATAGTATTTCTTGATATTGCATATGATACTCCATGTTTTTGGAGAAGAGAAAGAAATTCCAAAAATTGCATATGATATGCCAAGTTTTGGAGATTGGATAGAAATTTCTACAATTGCATATGATAGTCCATGTTTTTTGGTGGAGAGAAAGAAATTCAAAAAATTGCATATGATATTCCACGTTTTGAAGAAGAGAAATAAATTTCATAAATTACATATGATAGTCCACGTTTTTGGAGAAGGGAAAGAAATTTTTGTAACTTGCATATGATAGTCCAAATTTATGGAGAAGGGAAAGAAATTCCAAAAATGGCTAATGATAGTCAACGTTTTTGAAGCATAAAAAGAAATTCCATAAATTGCATATATAAGTCCACGTTTTTGGAGAAGAGAAAGGAATTCTTGAAACTAGCATATGATAGTCCAGTTTTTGGAGAAGGGATAGAAATTACTGAAATTGCATATAATATTCCAAGTTTTTTGGAGTAGAGAAAGAAATTCCAAAAATTGCATATTATAGTCCATGTTTTTGATAAGAGAAAGGAATTCCATATGATTGTCCATGTTTTTTGAGAAGGGAAATAAATTCTTGAAACTTGCATGTGATATTCCACGTTTATGAAGAAGGGAAAGAAATTCCAAAAATTGCATATGATAGTCCATGTTTTCGGTAAAGGGATAGAAATTCCAGAAATTGCATATGATAGTCCATGTTTTTTGGAGGAGAGGAAGAAATTCCAAAAACTGCATATGATAGTCCAGGTTTTTGTAGAAGAAAAAGAAATTCCATAAATTACATATCATAGTCCATGTTTTTGGAGAAGGAAAAGGAATTCTTGAAACATGTATCTGATAGTCCACGTTTATGGAGAAGGGAAAGATATTCCAAAAATTGCATATGATAGTCCACGTTTTTGGAGAAGAGATAGAAATTTTGGAAATTGCATATGCTAGTCCATGTTTTTGGGAGGAGAGAAAGAAATTCCAAAAATTGCATATCACAATCCACGTTTTTGGAGAAGAGAAATAAGTTCCATAAATTATATATGAAAGTCCACGTTTTTAGAGAAGGGAAAGTAATTCTTGAAACTTACATAAGATATTCCACGTTTAGGGATAAGGAAAAGAAATTCCAAAAATTGCATATGATAGTCCATGTTTTTAAAGAAGGGATCGAATTTCTTGAAATTGCATATGATATTCCATGTTTTTGGAGAAGAGAAAGAAATTCCAAAAATTGCATATGATAGTCCACTTTTTGGAGAGTGGATAGAAATTCCTGAAATTGCATATGATAGTCCATGTTTTTTTGGAGGAGAGAAAGAAATTCCAAAAATTGCATATGATAGTCCATGTTTTTGGAGAAGAGAAAGAAATTTCATAAACTACATATGATAGTCCACGTTTTCGGAAAGGGAAAGAAATTTTTGTAACTTGCATATGATAGTCCACGTTTATGGAGAAGGGAAAGAAATTCCAAAAATGACTTATGATAGTCGACGTTTTTGGAGATCAAAAAGAAATTCCATAAATTGCATATGTAAGTCCACGTTTTTGGAGAAGAGAAAGAAATTCTTGAAACTTGCATGTGATATTCCACGTTTATGAGAAGGGAAAGAAATTTCAAAAATTGCATATGATAGTCCATGTTTTTGGTAAAGAGATAGAAATTCCTGAAATTGCATATGATAGTCCATGTTTTTAGGAGGAGAGGAAGAAATTCCAAAATTGTATATGATAGTCCATGTTTTTGGAGAAGAGAAAGAAATTCCATAAATTGCATATGATAGTCCATGTTTTAGGAGAAGGGAAAGGAGTTCTTGAAACATACATGTGATAGTCCATGTTTATGAAGAAGGGAAAGAAATTCCCATAATTGCATATGATAGTCCGCGTTTTTGAAGAAGGGATAGTATTTCTTGATATTGCATATGATACTCCATGTTTTTGGAGAAGAGAAAGAAATTCCAAAAATTGCATATGATAGGCCAAGTTTTGGAGATTGGATAGAAATTTCTACAATTGCATATGATAGTCCATGTTTTTTGGTGGAGAGAAAGAAATTCAAAAAATTGCATATGATATTCCACGTTTTGAAGAAGAGAAATAAATTTCATAAATTACATATGATAGTCCACGTTTTTGGAGAAGGGAAAGAAATTTTTGTAACTTGCATATGATAGTCCAAATTTATGGAGAAGGGAAAGAAATTCCAAAAATGGCTAATGATAGTCAACGTTTTTGAAGCATAAAAAGAAATTCCATAAATTGCATATATAAGTCCACGTTTTTGGAGAAGAGAAAGGAATTCTTGAAACTAGCATATGATAGTCCAGTTTTTGGAGAAGGGATAGAAATTACTGAAATTGCATATAATATTCCAAGTTTTTTGGAGTAGAGAAAGAAATTCCAAAAATTGCATATTATAGTCCATGTTTTTGATAAGAGAAAGGAATTCCATATGATTGTCCATGTTTTTTGAGAAGGGAAATAAATTCTTGAAACTTGCATGTGATATTCCACGTTTATGAAGAAGGGAAAGAAATTCCAAAATTTGCATATGATAGTCCATGTTTTCGGTAAAGGGATAGAAATTCCAGAAATTGCATATGATAGTCCATGTTTTTTGGAGGAGAGGAAGAAATTCCAAAAACTGCATATGATAGTCCAGGTTTTTGTAGAAGAAAAAGAAATTCCATAAATTACATATCATAGTCCATGTTTTTGGAGAAGGAAAAGGAATTCTTGAAACATGTATCTGATAGTCCACGTTTATGGAGAAGGGAAAGAAATTCCAAAAATTGCATATGATAGTCCACGTTTTTGGAGAAGAGAAATAAGTTCCATAAATTATATATGAAAGTCCACGTTTTTAGAGAAGGGAAAGTAATTCTTGAAACTTACATAAGATATTCCACGTTTAGGGATAAGGAAAAGAAATTCCAAAAATTGCATATGATAGTCCATGTTTTTAAAGAAGGGATCGAATTTCTTGAAATTGCATATGATATTCCATGTTTTTGGAGAAGAGAAAGAAATTCCAAAAATTGCATATGATAGTCCAATTTTTGGAGAGTGGATAGAAATTCCTGAAATTGCATATGATAGTCCATGTTTTTTTGGAGGAGAGAAAGAAATTCCAAAAATTGCATATGATAGTCCATGTTTTTGGAGAAGAGAAAGAAATTTCATAAATTACATATGATAGTCGACGTTTTCGGAAAGGGAAAGAAATTTTTGTAACTTGCATATGATAGTCCACGTTTATGGAGAAGGGAAAGAAATTCCAAAAATGACTTATGATAGTCGACGTTTTTGGAGAACAAAAAGAAATTCCATAAATTGCTTATGTAAGTCCACGTTTTTGGAGAAGAGAAAGAAATTCTTGAAACTTGCATGTGATATTCCACATTTATGAGAAGGGAAAGAAATTTCAAAAATTGCATATGATAGTCCATGTTTTTGGTAAAGAGATAGAAATTCCTGAAATTGCATATGATAGTCCATGTTTTTAGGAGGAGAGGAAGAAATTCCAAAATTGTATATGATAGTCCATGTTTTTGGAGAAGAGAAAGAAATTCCATAAATTTCATATGATAGTCCATGTTTTAGGAGAAGGGGAAGGAGTTCTTGAAACATACATGTGATAGTCCATGTTTATGAAGAAGGGAAAGAAATTCCCATAGTTGCATATGATAGTCCGCGTTTTTGAAGAAGGGATAGTATTTCTTGAAAATGCATATGATACTCCATGTTTTTGGAGAAGAGAAAGAAATTCCAAAAATTGCATATGATAGGTCAAGTTTTGGAGATTGGATAGAAATTTCTACAATTGCATATGATAGTCCATGTTTTTTGGTGGAGAGAAAGAAATTCAAAAAATTGCATATGATATTCCACGTTTTGAAGAAGAGAAATAAATTTCATAAATTACATATGATAGTCCACGTTTTTGGAGAAGGGAAAGAAATTTTTGTAACTTGCATATGATAGTCCAAATTTATGGAGAAGGGAAAGAAATTCCAAAAATGGCTAATGATAGTCAACGTTTTTGAAGCATAAAAAGAAATTCCATAAATTGCATATATAAGTCCACGTTTTTGGAGAAGAGAAAGGAATTCTTGAAACTAGCATATGATAGTCCAGTTTTTGGAGAAGGGATAGAAATTACTGAAATTGCATATAATATTCCAAGTTTTTTGGAGTAGAGAAAGAAATTCCAAAAATTGCATATTATAGTCCATGTTTTTGATAAGAGAAAGGAATTCCATATGATTGTCCATGTTTTTTGAGAAGGGAAATAAATTCTTGAAACTTGCATGTGATATTCCACGTTTATGAAGAAGGGAAAGAAATTCCAAAATTTGCATATGATAGTCCATGTTTTCGGTAAAGGGATAGAAATTCCAGAAATTGCATATGATAGTCCATGTTTTTTGGAGGAGAGGAAGAAATTCCAAAAACTGCATATGATAGTCCAGGTTTTTGTAGAAGAAAAAGAAATTCCATAAATTACATATCATAGTCCATGTTTTTGGAGAAGGAAAAGGAATTCTTGAAACATGTATCTGATAGTCCACGTTTATGGAGAAGGGAAAGAAATTCCAAAAATTGCATATGATAGTCCACGTTTTTGGAGAAGAGAAATAAGTTCCATAAATTATATATGAAAGTCCACGTTTTTAGAGAAGGGAAAGTAATTCTTGAAACTTACATAAGATATTCCACGTTTAGGGATAAGGAAAAGAAATTCCAAAAATTGCATATGATAGTCCATGTTTTTAAAGAAGGGATCGAATTTCTTGAAATTGCATATGATATTCCATGTTTTTGGAGAAGAGAAAGAAATTCCAAAAATTGCATATGATAGTCCAATTTTTGGAGAGTGGATAGAAATTCCTGAAATTGCATATGATAGTCCATGTTTTTTTGGAGGAGAGAAAGAAATTCCAAAAATTGCATATGATAGTCCATGTTTTTGGAGAAGAGAAAGAAATTTCATAAATTACATATGATAGTCGACGTTTTCGGAAAGGGAAAGAAATTTTTGTAACTTGCATATGATAGTCCACGTTTATGGAGAAGGGAAAGAAATTCCAAAAATGACTTATGATAGTCGACGTTTTTGGAGAACAAAAAGAAATTCCATAAATTGCTTATGTAAGTCCACGTTTTTGGAGAAGAGAAAGAAATTCTTGAAACTTGCATGTGATATTCCACATTTATGAGAAGGGAAAGAAATTTCAAAAATTGCATATGATAGTCCATGTTTTTGGTAAAGAGATAGAAATTCCTGAAATTGCATATGATAGTCCATGTTTTTAGGAGGAGAGGAAGAAATTCCAAAATTGTATATGATAGTCCATGTTTTTGGAGAAGAGAAAGAAATTCCATAAATTTCATATGATAGTCCATGTTTTAGGAGAAGGGGAAGGAGTTCTTGAAACATACATGTGATAGTCCATGTTTATGAAGAAGGGAAAGAAATTCCCATAGTTGCATATGATAGTCCGCGTTTTTGAAGAAGGGATAGTATTTCTTGAAAATGCATATGATACTCCATGTTTTTGGAGAAGAGAAAGAAATTCCAAAAATTGCATATGATAGGTCAAGTTTTGGAGATTGGATAGAAATTTCTACAATTGCATATGATAGTCCATGTTTTTTGGTGGAGAGAAAGAAATTCAAAAAATTGCATATGATATTCCACGTTTTGAAGAAGAGAAATAAATTTCATAAATTACATATGATAGTCCACGTTTTTGGAGAAGGGAAAGAAATTTTTGTAACTTGCATATGATAGTCCAAATTTGTGGAGAAGGGAAAGAAATTCCAAAAATGGCTAATGATAGTCAACGTTTTTGAAGCATAAAAAGAAATTCCATAAATTGCATATATAAGTCCACGTTTTTGGAGAAGAGAAAGGAATTCTTGAAACTAGCATATGATAGTCCAGTTTTTGGAGAAGGGATAGAAATTACTGAAATTGCATATAATATTCCAAGTTTTTTGGAGTAGAGAAAGAAATTCCAAAAATTGCATATTATAGTCCATGTTTTTGATAAGAGAAAGGAATTCCATATGATTGTCCATGTTTTTTGAGAAGGGAAATAAATTCTTGAAACTTGCATGTGATATTCCACGTTTATGAAGAAGGGAAAGAAATTCCAAAAATTGCATATGATAGTCCATGTTTTCGGTAAAGGGATAGAAATTCCAGAAATTGCATATGATAGTCCATGTTTTTTGGAGGAGAGGAAGAAATTCCAAAAACTGCATATGATAGTCCAGGTTTTTGTAGAAGAAAAAGAAATTCCATAAATTACATATCATAGTCCATGTTTTTGGAGAAGGAAAAGGAATTCTTGAAACATGTATCTGATAGTCCACGTTTATGGAGAAGGGAAAGAAATTCCAAAAATTGCATATGATGGTCCACGTTTTTGGAGAAGAGAAATAAGTTCCATAAATTATATATGAAAGTCCACGTTTTTAGAGAAGGGAAAGTAATTCTTGAAACTTACATAAGATATTCCACGTTTAGGGATAAGGAAAAGAAATTCCAAAAATTGCATATGATAGTCCATGTTTTTAAAGAAGGGATCGAATTTCTTGAAATTGCATATGATATTCCATGTTTTTGGAGAAGAGAAAGAAATTCCAAAAATTGCATATGATAGTCCAATTTTTGGAGAGTGGATAGAAATTCCTGAAATTGCATATGATAGTCCATGTTTTTTTGGAGGAGAGAAAGAAATTCCAAAAATTGCATATGATAGTCCATGTTTTTGGAGAAGAGAAAGAAATTTCATAAATTACATATGATAGTCGACGTTTTCGGAAAGGGAAAGAAATTTTTGTAACTTGCATATGATAGTCCACGTTTATGGAGAAGGGAAAGAAATTCCAAAAATGACTTATGATAGTCGACGTTTTTGGAGAACAAAAAGAAATTCCATAAATTGCTTATGTAAGTCCACGTTTTTGGAGAAGAGAAAGAAATTCTTGAAACTTGCATGTGATATTCCACATTTATGAGAAGGGAAAGAAATTTCAAAAATTGCATATGATAGTCCATGTTTTTGGTAAAGAGATAGAAATTCCTGAAATTGCATATGATAGTCCATGTTTTTAGGAGGAGAGGAAGAAATTCCAAAATTGTATATGATAGTCCATGTTTTTGGAGAAGAGAAAGAAATTCCATAAATTTCATATGATAGTCCATGTTTTAGGAGAAGGGGAAGGAGTTCTTGAAACATACATGTGATAGTCCATGTTTATGAAGAAGGGAAAGAAATTCCCATAGTTGCATATGATAGTCCGCGTTTTTGAAGAAGGGATAGTATTTCTTGAAAATGCATATGATACTCCATGTTTTTGGAGAAGAGAAAGAAATTCCAAAAATTGCATATGATAGGTCAAGTTTTGGAGATTGGATAGAAATTTCTACAATTGCATATGATAGTCCATGTTTTTTGGTGGAGAGAAAGAAATTCAAAAAATTGCATATGATATTCCACGTTTTGAAGAAGAGAAATAAATTTCATAAATTACATATGATAGTCCACGTTTTTGGAGAAGGGAAAGAAATTTTTGTAACTTGCATATGATAGTCCAAATTTGTGGAGAAGGGAAAGAAATTCCAAAAATGGCTAATGATAGTCAACGTTTTTGAAGCATAAAAAGAAATTCCATAAATTGCATATATAAGTCCACGTTTTTGGAGAAGAGAAAGGAATTCTTGAAACTAGCATATGATAGTCCAGTTTTTGGAGAAGGGATAGAAATTACTGAAATTGCATATAATATTCCAAGTTTTTTGGAGTAGAGAAAGAAATTCCAAAAATTGCATATTATAGTCCATGTTTTTGATAAGAGAAAGGAATTCCATATGATTGTCCATGTTTTTTGAGAAGGGAAATAAATTCTTGAAACTTGCATGTGATATTCCACGTTTATGAAGAAGGGAAAGAAATTCCAAAAATTGCATATGATAGTCCATGTTTTCGGTAAAGGGATAGAAATTCCAGAAATTGCATATGATAGTCCATGTTTTTTGGAGGAGAGGAAGAAATTCCAAAAACTGCATATGATAGTCCAGGTTTTTGTAGAAGAAAAAGAAATTCCATAAATTACATATCATAGTCCATGTTTTTGGAGAAGGAAAAGGAATTCTTGAAACATGTATCTGATAGTCCACGTTTATGGAGAAGGGAAAGAAATTCCAAAAATTGCATATGATGGTCCACGTTTTTGGAGAAGAGAAATAAGTTCCATAAATTATATATGAAAGTCCACGTTTTTAGAGAAGGGAAAGTAATTCTTGAAACTTACATAAGATATTCCACGTTTAGGGATAAGGAAAAGAAATTCCAAAAATTGCATATAATAGTCCATGTTTTTAAAGAAGGGATCGAATTTCTTGAAATTGCATATGATATTCCATGTTTTTGGAGAAGAGAAAGAAATTCCAAAAATTGCATATGATAGTCCAATTTTTGGAGAGTGGATAGAAATTCCTGAAATTGCATATGATAGTCCATGTTTTTTTGGAGGAGAGAAAGAAATTCCAAAAATTGCATATGATAGTCCATGTTTTTGGAGAAGAGAAAGAAATTTCATAAATTACATATGATAGTCGACGTTTTCGGAAAGGGAAAGAAATTTTTGTAACTTGCATATGATAGTCCACGTTTATGGAGAAGGGAAAGAAATTCCAAAAATGACTTATGATAGTCGACGTTTTTGGAGAACAAAAAGAAATTCCATAAATTGCTTATGTAAGTCCACGTTTTTGGAGAAGAGAAAGAAATTCTTGAAACTTGCATGTGATATTCCACATTTATGAGAAGGGAAAGAAATTTCAAAAATTGCATATGATAGTCCATGTTTTTGGTAAAGAGATAGAAATTCCTGAAATTGCATATGATAGTCCATGTTTTTAGGAGGAGAGGAAGAAATTCCAAAATTGTATATGATAGTCCATGTTTTTGGAGAAGAGAAAGAAATTCCATAAATTTCATATGATAGTCCATGTTTTAGGAGAAGGGGAAGGAGTTCTTGAAACATACATGTGATAGTCCATGTTTATGAAGAAGGGAAAGAAATTCCCATAGTTGCATATGATAGTCCGCGTTTTTGAAGAAGGGATAGTATTTCTTGAAAATGCATATGATACTCCATGTTTTTGGAGAAGAGAAAGAAATTCCAAAAATTGCATATGATAGGTCAAGTTTTGGAGATTGGATAGAAATTTCTACAATTGCATATGATAGTCCATGTTTTTTGGTGGAGAGAAAGAAATTCAAAAAATTGCATATGATATTCCACGTTTTGAAGAAGAGAAATAAATTTCATAAATTACATATGATAGTCCACGTTTTTGGAGAAGGGAAAGAAATTTTTGTAACTTGCATATGATAGTCCAAATTTGTGGAGAAGGGAAAGAAATTCCAAAAATGGCTAATGATAGTCAACGTTTTTGAAGCATAAAAAGAAATTCCATAAATTGCATATATAAGTCCACGTTTTTGGAGAAGAGAAAGGAATTCTTGAAACTAGCATATGATAGTCCAGTTTTTGGAGAAGGGATAGAAATTACTGAAATTGCATATAATATTCCAAGTTTTTTGGAGTAGAGAAAGAAATTCCAAAAATTGCATATTATAGTCCATGTTTTTGATAAGAGAAAGGAATTCCATATGATTGTCCATGTTTTTTGAGAAGGGAAATAAATTCTTGAAACTTGCATGTGATATTCCACGTTTATGAAGAAGGGAAAGAAATTCCAAAAATTGCATATGATAGTCCATGTTTTCGGTAAAGGGATAGAAATTCCAGAAATTGCATATGATAGTCCATGTTTTTTGGAGGAGAGGAAGAAATTCCAAAAACTGCATATGATAGTCCAGGTTTTTGTAGAAGAAAAAGAAATTCCATAAATTACATATCATAGTCCATGTTTTTGGAGAAGGAAAAGGAATTCTTGAAACATGTATCTGATAGTCCACGTTTATGGAGAAGGGAAAGAAATTCCAAAAATTGCATATGATGGTCCACGTTTTTGGAGAAGAGAAATAAGTTCCATAAATTATATATGAAAGTCCACGTTTTTAGAGAAGGGAAAGTAATTCTTGAAACTTACATAAGATATTCCACGTTTAGGGATAAGGAAAAGAAATTCCAAAAATTGCATATAATAGTCCATGTTTTTAAAGAAGGGATCGAATTTCTTGAAATTGCATATGATATTCCATGTTTTTGGAGAAGAGAAAGAAATTCCAAAAATTGCATATGATAGTCCAATTTTTGGAGAGTGGATAGAAATTCCTGAAATTGCATATGATAGTCCATGTTTTTTTGGAGGAGAGAAAGAAATTCCAAAAATTGCATATGATAGTCCATGTTTTTGGAGAAGAGAAAGAAATTTCATAAATTACATATGATAGTCGACGTTTTCGGAAAGGGAAAGAAATTTTTGTAACTTGCATATGATAGTCCACGTTTATGGAGAAGGGAAAGAAATTCCAAAAATGACTTATGATAGTCGACGTTTTTGGAGAACAAAAAGAAATTCCATAAATTGCTTATGTAAGTCCACGTTTTTGGAGAAGAGAAAGAAATTCTTGAAACTTGCATGTGATATTCCACATTTATGAGAAGGGAAAGAAATTTCAAAAATTGCATATGATAGTCCATGTTTTTGGTAAAGAGATAGAAATTCCTGAAATTGCATATGATAGTCCATGTTTTTAGGAGGAGAGGAAGAAATTCCAAAATTGTATATGATAGTCCATGTTTTTGGAGAAGAGAAAGAAATTCCATAAATTTCATATGATAGTCCATGTTTTAGGAGAAGGGGAAGGAGTTCTTGAAACATACATGTGATAGTCCATGTTTATGAAGAAGGGAAAGAAATTCCCATAGTTGCATATGATAGTCCGCGTTTTTGAAGAAGGGATAGTATTTCTTGAAAATGCATATGATACTCCATGTTTTTGGAGAAGAGAAAGAAATTCCAAAAATTGCATATGATAGGTCAAGTTTTGGAGATTGGATAGAAATTTCTACAATTGCATATGATAGTCCATGTTTTTTGGTGGAGAGAAAGAAATTCAAAAAATTGCATATGATATTCCACGTTTTGAAGAAGAGAAATAAATTTCATAAATTACATATGATAGTCCACGTTTTTGGAGAAGGGAAAGAAATTTTTGTAACTTGCATATGATAGTCCAAATTTGTGGAGAAGGGAAAGAAATTCCAAAAATGGCTAATGATAGTCAACGTTTTTGAAGCATAAAAAGAAATTCCATAAATTGCATATATAAGTCCACGTTTTTGGAGAAGAGAAAGGAATTCTTGAAACTAGCATATGATAGTCCAGTTTTTGGAGAAGGGATAGAAATTACTGAAATTGCATATAATATTCCAAGTTTTTTGGAGTAGAGAAAGAAATTCCAAAAATTGCATATTATAGTCCATGTTTTTGATAAGAGAAAGGAATTCCATATGATTGTCCATGTTTTTTGAGAAGGGAAATAAATTCTTGAAACTTGCATGTGATATTCCACGTTTATGAAGAAGGGAAAGAAATTCCAAAAATTGCATATGATAGTCCATGTTTTCGGTAAAGGGATAGAAATTCCAGAAATTGCATATGATAGTCCATGTTTTTTGGAGGAGAGGAAGAAATTCCAAAAACTGCATATGATAGTCCAGGTTTTTGTAGAAGAAAAAGAAATTCCATAAATTACATATCATAGTCCATGTTTTTGGAGAAGGAAAAGGAATTCTTGAAACATGTATCTGATAGTCCACGTTTATGGAGAAGGGAAAGAAATTCCAAAAATTGCATATGATGGTCCACGTTTTTGGAGAAGAGAAATAAGTTCCATAAATTATATATGAAAGTCCACGTTTTTAGAGAAGGGAAAGTAATTCTTGAAACTTACATAAGATATTCCACGTTTAGGGATAAGGAAAAGAAATTCCAAAAATTGCATATAATAGTCCATGTTTTTAAAGAAGGGATCGAATTTCTTGAAATTGCATATGATATTCCATGTTTTTGGAGAAGAGAAAGAAATTCCAAAAATTGCATATGATAGTCCAATTTTTGGAGAGTGGATAGAAATTCCTGAAATTGCATATGATAGTCCATGTTTTTTTGGAGGAGAGAAAGAAATTCCAAAAATTGCATATGATAGTCCATGTTTTTGGAGAAGAGAAAGAAATTTCATAAATTACATATGATAGTCGACGTTTTCGGAAAGGGAAAGAAATTTTTGTAACTTGCATATGATAGTCCACGTTTATGGAGAAGGGAAAGAAATTCCAAAAATGACTTATGATAGTCGACGTTTTTGGAGAACAAAAAGAAATTCCATAAATTGCTTATGTAAGTCCACGTTTTTGGAGAAGAGAAAGAAATTCTTGAAACTTGCATGTGATATTCCACATTTATGAGAAGGGAAAGAAATTTCAAAAATTGCATATGATAGTCCATGTTTTTGGTAAAGAGATAGAAATTCCTGAAATTGCATATGATAGTCCATGTTTTTAGGAGGAGAGGAAGAAATTCCAAAATTGTATATGATAGTCCATGTTTTTGGAGAAGAGAAAGAAATTCCATAAATTTCATATGATAGTCCATGTTTTAGGAGAAGGGGAAGGAGTTCTTGAAACATACATGTGATAGTCCATGTTTATGAAGAAGGGAAAGAAATTCCCATAGTTGCATATGATAGTCCGCGTTTTTGAAGAAGGGATAGTATTTCTTGAAAATGCATATGATACTCCATGTTTTTGGAGAAGAGAAAGAAATTCCAAAAATTGCATATGATAGGTCAAGTTTTGGAGATTGGATAGAAATTTCTACAATTGCATATGATAGTCCATGTTTTTTGGTGGAGAGAAAGAAATTCAAAAAATTGCATATGATATTCCACGTTTTGAAGAAGAGAAATAAATTTCATAAATTACATATGATAGTCCACGTTTTTGGAGAAGGGAAAGAAATTTTTGTAACTTGCATATGATAGTCCAAATTTGTGGAGAAGGGAAAGAAATTCCAAAAATGGCTAATGATAGTCAACGTTTTTGAAGCATAAAAAGAAATTCCATAAATTGCATATATAAGTCCACGTTTTTGGAGAAGAGAAAGGAATTCTTGAAACTAGCATATGATAGTCCAGTTTTTGGAGAAGGGATAGAAATTACTGAAATTGCATATAATATTCCAAGTTTTTTGGAGTAGAGAAAGAAATTCCAAAAATTGCATATTATAGTCCATGTTTTTGATAAGAGAAAGGAATTCCATATGATTGTCCATGTTTTTTGAGAAGGGAAATAAATTCTTGAAACTTGCATGTGATATTCCACGTTTATGAAGAAGGGAAAGAAATTCCAAAAATTGCATATGATAGTCCATGTTTTCGGTAAAGGGATAGAAATTCCAGAAATTGCATATGATAGTCCATGTTTTTTGGAGGAGAGGAAGAAATTCCAAAAACTGCATATGATAGTCCAGGTTTTTGTAGAAGAAAAAGAAATTCCATAAATTACATATCATAGTCCATGTTTTTGGAGAAGGAAAAGGAATTCTTGAAACATGTATCTGATAGTCCACGTTTATGGAGAAGGGAAAGAAATTCCAAAAATTGCATATGATGGTCCACGTTTTTGGAGAAGAGAAATAAGTTCCATAAATTATATATGAAAGTCCACGTTTTTAGAGAAGGGAAAGTAATTCTTGAAACTTACATAAGATATTCCACGTTTAGGGATAAGGAAAAGAAATTCCAAAAATTGCATATGATAGTCCATGTTTTTAAAGAAGGGATCGAATTTCTTGAAATTGCATATGATATTCCATGTTTTTGGAGAAGAGAAAGAAATTCCAAAAATTGCATATGATAGTCCAATTTTTGGAGAGTGGATAGAAATTCCTGAAATTGCATATGATAGTCCATGTTTTTTTGGAGGAGAGAAAGAAATTCCAAAAATTGCATATGATAGTCCATGTTTTTGGAGAAGAGAAAGAAATTTCATAAATTACATATGATAGTCGACGTTTTCGGAAAGGGAAAGAAATTTTTGTAACTTGCATATGATAGTCCACGTTTATGGAGAAGGGAAAGAAATTCCAAAAATGACTTATGATAGTCGACGTTTTTGGAGAACAAAAAGAAATTCCATAAATTGCTTATGTAAGTCCACGTTTTTGGAGAAGAGAAAGAAATTCTTGAAACTTGCATGTGATATTCCACATTTATGAGAAGGGAAAGAAATTTCAAAAATTGCATATGATAGTCCATGTTTTTGGTAAAGAGATAGAAATTCCTGAAATTGCATATGATAGTCCATGTTTTTAGGAGGAGAGGAAGAAATTCCAAAATTGTATATGATAGTCCATGTTTTTGGAGAAGAGAAAGAAATTCCATAAATTTCATATGATAGTCCATGTTTTAGGAGAAGGGGAAGGAGTTCTTGAAACATACATGTGATAGTCCATGTTTATGAAGAAGGGAAAGAAATTCCCATAGTTGCATATGATAGTCCGCGTTTTTGAAGAAGGGATAGTATTTCTTGAAAATGCATATGATACTCCATGTTTTTGGAGAAGAGAAAGAAATTCCAAAAATTGCATATGATAGGTCAAGTTTTGGAGATTGGATAGAAATTTCTACAATTGCATATGATAGTCCATGTTTTTTGGTGGAGAGAAAGAAATTCAAAAAATTGCATATGATATTCCACGTTTTGAAGAAGAGAAATAAATTTCATAAATTACATATGAAAGTCCACGTTTTTAGAGAAGGGAAAGTAATTTTTGAAACTTGCATAAGATATTCCAAATTTAGTGGATAAGGAAAAGAAATTCCAAAAATTGCTATATGATAGTCAATGTTTTTAAAGCATAGGGAAAGAAATTTCTTGAAATTGCATATGATAGTCCATGTTTTTGGAGAAGAGAAAGAAATTCCAAAAATTGCATATGATAGTCCACTTTTTGGAGAGTGGATAGAAATTCCTGAAATTGCATATGATAGTCCATGTTTTTTTGGAGGAGAGAAAGAAATTCCAAAAATTGCATATGATAGTCCATGTTTTTGGAGAAGAGAAAGAAATTTCATAAATTACATATGATAGTCCACGTTTTCGGAGAAGGGAAAGAAATTTTTGTAACTTGCATATGATAGTCCACGTTTATGGAGAAGGGAAAGAAATTCCAAAAATGCTTATGATAGTCCACGTTTTCGGTAAAGGGATAGAAATTCCATAAATTGCATATGATAAGTCCATGTTTTTTGGAGGAGAGGAAGAAATTCCAAAAACTTGCATATGATAGTCCAGGTTTTTGTAGAAGAAAAAGAAATTCCATAAATTACATATCATAGTCCATGTTTTTGGAGAAGGAGAAAGGAATTCTTGAAACATGTATCTGATAGTCCACGTTTATGGAGAAGGGAAAGAAATTCCAAAAATTGCATATGATAGTCCACGTTTTTGGAGAAGAGAAATAAGTTCCATAAATTATATATGAAAGTCCACGTTTTTAGAGAAGGGAAAGTAATTCTTGAAACTTACATAAGATATTCCACGTTTAGGGATAAGGAAAAGAAATTCCAAAAATGCATATGCATATAATAGTCCATGTTTTTAAAGAAGGGATCGAATTTCTTGAAATTGCATATGATATTCCATGTTTTTGGAGAAGAGAAAGAAATTCCAAAAATTGCATATGATAGTCCAATTTTTGGAGAGTGGATAGAAATTCCTGAAATTGCATATGATAGTCCATGTTTTTTTGGAGGAGAGAAAGAAATTCCAAAAATTGCATATGATAGTCCATGTTTTTGGAGAAGAGAAAGAAATTTCATAAATTACATATGATAGTCGACGTTTTCGGAAAGGGAAAGAAATTTTTGTAACTTGCATATGATAGTCCACGTTTATGGAGAAGGGAAAGAAATTCCAAAAATGACTTATGATAGTCGACGTTTTTGGAGAACAAAAAGAAATTCCATAAATTGCTTATGTAAGTCCACGTTTTTGGAGAAGAGAAAGAAATTCTTGAAACTTGCATGTGATATTCCACATTTATGAGAAGGGAAAGAAATTTCAAAAATTGCATATGATAGTCCATGTTTTTGGTAAAGAGATAGAAATTCCTGAAATTGCATATGATAGTCCATGTTTTTAGGAGGAGAGGAAGAAATTCCAAAATTGTATATGATAGTCCATGTTTTTGGAGAAGAGAAAGAAATTCCATAAATTTCATATGATAGTCCATGTTTTAGGAGAAGGGAAAGGAGTTCTTGAAACATACATGTGATAGTCCATGTTTATGAAGAAGGGAAAGAAATTCCCATAATTGCATATGATAGTCCGCGTTTTTGAAGAAGGGATAGTATTTCTTGAAATTGCATATGATACTCCATGTTTTTGGAGAAGAGAAAGAAATTCCAAAAATTGCATATGATAGTCCAAGTTTTGGAGATTGGATAGAAATTTCTACAATTGCATATGATAGTCCACGTTTTTTGGTGGAGAGAAAGAAATTCCAAAAATTGCATATGATATTCCACGTTTTGAAGAAGAGAAATAAATTTCATAAATTACATATGATAGTCCACGTTTTTGGAGAAGGGAAAGAAATTTTTGTAACTTGCATATGATAGTCCACGTTTATGGAGAAGGGAAAGAAATTCCAAAAATGGCTAATGATAGTCAACGTTTTTGAAGCATAAAAAGAAATTCCATAAATTGCATATATAAGTCCACGTTTTTGGAGAAGAGAAAGGAATTCTTGAAAAGCATATGATAGTCCACTTTTTGGAGAAGTGGATAGAAATTCCTGAAATTGCATATGATATTCCATGTTTTTTTGGAGTAGAGAAAGAAATTCCAAAAATTGCATATGATAGTCCATGTTTTTGATAAGAGAAAGGAATTCCATATGATTGTCCATGTTTTTTGAGAAGGGAAATAAATTCTTGAAACTTGCATGTGATATTCCACGTTTATGAAGAAGGGAAAGAAATTCCAAAAATTGCATATGATAGTCCATGTTTTCGGTAAAGGGATAGAAATTCCAGAAATTGCATATGATAGTCCATGTTTTTTTGGAGGAGAGGAAGAAATTCCAAAAACTGCATATGATAGTCCAGGTTTTTGTAGAAGAAAAAGAAATTCCATAAATTACATATCATAGTCCATGTTTTTGGAGAAGGAAAAGGAATTCTTGAAACATGTATCTGATAGTCCACGTTTATGGAGAAGGGAAAGAAATTCCAAAAATTGCATATGATAGTCCACGTTTTTGGAGAAGAGATAGAAATTTTGGAAATTGCATATGCTAGTCCATGTTTTTGGGAGGAGAGAAAGAAATTCCAAAAATTGCATATCACAATCCACGTTTTTGGAGAAGAGAAATAAGTTCCATAAATTATATATGAAAGTCCACGTTTTTAGAGAAGGGAAAGTAATTCTTGAAACTTACATAAGATATTCCACGTTTAGGGATAAGGAAAAGAAATTCCAAAAATTGCATATGATAGTCCATGTTTTTAAAGAAGGGATCGAATTTCTTGAAATTGCATATGATATTCCATGTTTTTGGAGAAGAGAAAGAAATTCCAAAAATTGCATATGATAGTCCACTTTTTGGAGAGTGGATAGAAATTCCTGAAATTGCATATGATAGTCCATGTTTTTTTGGAGGAGAGAAAGAAATTCCAAAAATTGCATATGATAGTCCATGTTTTTGGAGAAGAGAAAGAAATTTCATAAATTACATATGATAGTCCACGTTTTCGGAAAGGGAAAGAAATTTTTGTAACTTGCATATGATAGTCCACGTTTATGGAGAAGGGAAAGAAATTCCAAAAATGACTTATGATAGTCGACGTTTTTGGAGAACAAAAAGAAATTCCATAAATTGCATATGTAAGTCCACGTTTTTGGAGAAGAGAAAGAAATTCTTGAAACTTGCATGTGATATTCCACATTTATGAGAAGGGAAAGAAATTTCAAAAATTGCATATGATAGTCCATGTTTTTGGTAAAGAGATAGAAATTCCTGAAATTGCATATGATAGTCCATGTTTTTAGGAGGAGAGGAAGAAATTCCAAAATTGTATATGATAGTCCATGTTTTTGGAGAAGAGAAAGAAATTCCATAAATTTCATATGATAGTCCATGTTTTAGGAGAAGGGGAAGGAGTTCTTGAAACATACATGTGATAGTCCATGTTTATGAAGAAGGGAAAGAAATTCCCATAGTTGCATATGATAGTCCGCGTTTTTGAAGAAGGGATAGTATTTCTTGAAAATGCATATGATACTCCATGTTTTTGGAGAAGAGAAAGAAATTCCAAAAATTGCATATGATAGGTCAAGTTTTGGAGATTGGATAGAAATTTCTACAATTGCATATGATAGTCCATGTTTTTTGGTGGAGAGAAAGAAATTCAAAAAATTGCATATGATATTCCACGTTTTGAAGAAGAGAAATAAATTTCATAAATTACATATGATAGTCCCACGTTTTTGGAGAAGGGAAAGAAATTTTTGTAACTTGCATATGATAGTCCAAATTTGTGGAGAAGGGAAAGAAATTCCAAAAATGGCTAATGATAGTCAACGTTTTTGAAGCATAAAAAGAAATTCCATAAATTGCATATATAAGTCCCACGTTTTTGGAGAAGAGAAAGGAATTCTTGAAACTAGCATATGATAGTCCAGTTTTTGGAGATGGGATAGAAATTACTGAAATTGCATATAATATTCCAAGTTTTTTGGAGTAGAGAAAGAAATTCCAAAAATTGCATATTATAGTCCATGTTTTTGATAAGAGAAAGGAATTCCATATGATTGTCCATGTTTTTTGAGAAGGGAAATAAATTCTTGAAACTTGCATGTGATATTCCACGTTTATGAAGAAGGGAAAGAAATTCCAAAAATTGCATATGATAGTCCATGTTTTCGGTAAAGGGATAGAAATTCCAGGAAATTGCATATGATAGTCCATGTTTTTTGGAGGAGAGGAAGAAATTCCAAAAACTGCATATGATAGTCCAGGTTTTTGTAGAAGAAAAAGAAATTCCATAAATTACATATCATAGTCCATGTTTTTGGAGAAGGAAAAGGAATTCTTGAAACATGTATCTGATAGTCCACGTTTATGGAGAAGGGAAAGAAATTCCAAAAATTGCATATGATAGTCCACGTTTTTGGAGAAGAGATAGAAATTTTGGAAATTGCATATGCTAGTCCATGTTTTTGGGAGGAGAGAAAGAAATTCCAAAAATTGCATATCACAATCCACGTTTTTGGAGAAGAGAAATAAGTTCCATAAATTATATATGAAAGTCCACGTTTTTAGAGAAGGGAAAGTAATTCTTGAAACTTACATAAGATATTCCACGTTTAGGGATAAGGAAAAGAAATTCCAAAAATTGCATATGATAGTCCATGTTTTTAAAGAAGGGATCGAATTTCTTGAAATTGCATATGATATTCCATGTTTTTGGAGAAGAGAAAGAAATTCCAAAAATTGCATATGATAGTCCAATTTTTGGAGAGTGGATAGAAATTCCTGAAATTGCATATGATAGTCCCATGTTTTTTTGGAGGAGAGAAAGAAATTCCAAAAATTGCATATGATAGTCCATGTTTTTGGAGAAGAGAAAGAAATTTCATAAATTACATATGATAGTCTACGTTTTCGGAAAGGGAAAGAAATTTTTGTAACTTGCATATGATAGTCCACGTTTATGGAGAAGGGAAAGAAATTCCAAAAATGACTTATGATAGTCGACGTTTTTGGAGAACAAAAAGAAATTCCATAAATTGCATATGTAAGTCCACGTTTTTGGAGAAGAGAAAGAAATTCTTGAAACTTGCATGTGATATTCCACGTTTATGAGAAGGGAAAGAAATTTCAAAAATTGCATATGATAGTCCATGTTTTTGGTAAAGAGATAGAAATTCCTGAAATTGCATATGATAGTCCATGTTTTTAGGAGGAGAGGAAGAAATTCCAAAATTGTATATGATAGTCCATGTTTTTGGAGAAGAGAAAGAAATTCCATAAATTTCATATGATAGTCCATGTTTTAGGAGAAGGGAAAGGAGTTCTTGAAACATACATGTGATAGTCCATGTTTATGAAGAAGGGAAAGAAATTCCCATAATTGCATATGATAGTCCGCGTTTTTGAAGAAGGGATAGTATTTCTTGAAATTGCATATGATACTCCATGTTTTTGGAGAAGAGAAAGAAATTCCAAAAATTGCATATGATAGGTCAAGTTTTGGAGATTGGATAGAAATTTCTACAATTGCATATGATAGTCCACGTTTTTGGAGAAGAGAAATAATATTTCCATAAATTGCATATGATAGTCCACGTTTTGAAGAAGGGAAAGTAAACTTCATGAAATTACATATCGATAATCCACGTTTTTGGAGAAGGAAAAGAAATTTTCATAAATTACATATGTATAGTCCAACGTTTTTGGAGAAGAAAAAGGAATTCTTAAAATGGCTAATGATAGTCAACGTTTTTGAAGCATAAAAAGAAATTCCATAAATTGCATATATAAGTCCCACGTTTTTGGAGAAGAGAAAGAAATTCTTGAAATTTTGTATATGATAGTCAATGTTTTTGGAGAAGGGATAGAAATTCCTGAAATTGCATATAATAGTTCCATGTTTTTTGGAGTAGAGATAAAGAATTTCCATAAATTGCATATGATAGTCCATAATTTATTGATAAGAGAAAGAAATTCCGTAAACTACATATGATAGTCCATGTTTTTTGAGAAGGGGAAGAAATTCTTGAAACTTGCATGTGATATTCCACGTTTATGAAGAAGGGAAAGAAATTCCAAAAATTACATATGATAGTCAATGTTTTTGGTAAAGGGATAGAAATTCCTGAAATTGCATATGATAGTCCATGTTTTTTGGAGGAGAGAAAGAAATTCCCAAAACTCCATATGATAGTCCATGTTTTCGGAGAAGAGAAATGAAATTCCAAAAATTACATATGATAGTCCATGTTTTTGGAGAAGGGAAAGGAATTCTTGAAACATGCATGTGATAGTCCATGTTTACGAAGAAGGGAAAGAAATTCCCGAAATTCCATATGATAGTCCACGTTTTTCGGAGAAGGAGATAAAAATTTTGGAAATTGGATATGACTAGTCCCTGTTATTGGGAGGACTGAATGAAATTCCGAAAATTGCATATGACGGTCTACGTTTTTGGAGAAGAGAAATAAGTTCCATAAATTCCATATGATAGTCTACGTTTTTTAGAGAAGGGAAAGGAATTCTTGAAAATTGCATAAGATAGTCCACGTTTATGGAGAAGGAAAAGAAATTCCAAAAATGGCATATGATAGTCCATGTTTTTAAAGAAGGGATGGAATTTCTTGAAATTTCATATGATAGTCCCATGTTTTTGGAGAAGAGAAAGAAATTCCAAAATTTCCATATGATAGTCCACTTTTTGGAAATTGGATAGAAATTCCTGAAATTGAATATGATAGTCCATGTTTTTTTGGAGGAGAGAAAGAAATTTCAAAAATT